>NW_007247119.1:613687-668513 GCF_000164805.1 Carlito syrichta
CCTGCGGTGGCCGGGAACGGCCACTGCACTCCAGTCTGGGTGACTGAGTGAGACTCCAACTCAAAAAAAAAAAAAAAAGGAAAAAAAGATAATATAGCCCAGAACAAAGTCAGTCAGTGCCTCTGCTTTCAAAATGTACTGAAATATGAGAGACTCGTGGAGAATTGTCTTCTAATACAAAGAAACTTAGGGTTTTCACCAGGTGGGGGTTGTACCCCCCCCCACACTTAATCATCATGGATTTCTCTAAGACAGTATGGGCCTGGGCTAAATCATACAGAATGACCATCCGATGAGGGCCACCACATAGTGTTATACCGTTTGTCCTGCACAAAGGCAATCAGCTGAGGGGACAAATGAGAGCTGAAATGCAGTTGGAGTTGTGTTTGCCAAGCCCTGGCATCATGATGCATCAGCTTAGAGAAAGGGATGTGTTTATAAAGTTGACCCGCCCAATCAAGGAACTTTCTTGTACTTCTCACAAAGATACTTAAAGTGTCAGCAGAGCCCTGCCAGTGTCCCTCAATAACTTCATCCAGATTAAAGTCTGTCCAAATGTCTAGTAATGGTAACCTTGAAGCAAGAACTGGGGACACAGCAGAAGAGTCATAGGGAAAAAGAGAAAGCAGAGAGTGTAAGAGGTCTAAGAGTTAAGTCCATGAACCATTGTAGGAAAAGAGCTATATACCTCATTGCTGAATATCCCTATGGTCACCTGTCTTCCTTTCAATATTTTCTTTATCTTCAGGTAAAGAAAAAAGTCATTAGAGGCCAGATCAGGTGAATAGGGAGGGTGTTACAATATAGTTATTGTACAGTGCTGCCAACATAAGCTCATGGTGACAAGTTGACCTGCCCAATCAACTTAATTGTCAGATCTCAACAAATAATGACAACAACTCTGCTGGCTGTTCCAGAAAAAGAGTTCCAAAATTGCTTTGACGGATAGACTAGGTGCTGGTGTCAGTGCATAGCTTTCCAAGGGGAATACTTTGAAGGTGATTGCAGTGATATTTAGCAATGAAGTATGTAGCACTTTTCCTAGGATGAGTTTGCAAACATAACTGCCAGAACCTGTATGTTCTCTGAGGAAGAGGTCCTCATCTTTCTCTTTGGGTACCTGCTCTGTATTCCAGGGTCTGCCTCAGGGCATGGCCCAATCAATCTTTGTTGATTAATATAGGGAAAAAGGAAAGGATCAGAAGCAGCCACAGCTACTTTCATTGGTGATAGACCAGAGATTTCAGGGTGGGGACCAGGAGTGGCTTTGAGTTTGGAAAAAGCCAATGAACAGCAAATAAACCTATTTTCAATGTATTTTTTGTTAGTTTTCCCTCTGTTGCAAATGGCTGATGATGCTGATGTTCATTTTCTGTGCCGATCATGTATACATGTGTTTGTATTTGAGCTTCAAGTCTTTTTATTTCCCCAAAGAACCAGCTATCTGCACCATCTATCCTCCTCTTGAAACCCCACGGCAGGGGTCTTCATGGAATAGAATGTAGGGTAATTTCCCCAATTCACTACAGCCTTTGAATGCCTCCAATGAACCTCCTCACAAGAGCCTATGATATATTTTTAAAATAAAATGTTCTTTGAGAAGTTTCTGAGAAATAGAGGGACTTTAAAAAAAAAAATCAGTGCTGTCTTTTGAAATAAATATTTCATTTGATGAGATAAAAATCATTCTGAGGGGAGAATGAAATTTGCAATGATTTAGGTATTCAAAGTTAGTTTTACTATTTGCTGAGAGAGAAATAAAAAAAGACAACAGCAGGCTATATAACATGCTAAGATTTAGCAATGGGTTTTCAGAATCCCTCAGTCATTCATAAACACTTTTTGGTCCTAGAATCACCTTACTCATCTGAGTTTGTGACTTAACTGGGAAATCATTATATGGGAAGAGTCATCAGGAAGATTGTAAGCTTCAGAAGTATAGGCATTTTTGTCTCCTTTATTCACTGTTGTGCTCTAGGCATCTAGAACAGTACCTTAGCAAATGGTACAATCTGACTAACTAGTTTACAGATATATAAAGCAAGCCTCTCTGTAACTTCTTGAGACCGTGGGGTCAAAGGAAACCAGGTGTCAACTCCTTTTGAATTTGCAAACTCTAAGCTTTTTGTTTCTTACTTATGGAGATGATTCTCAGAATCCACCTGTCTGTCCTACATTCTTTGAGCTGAATTGGACAGAGGAACCAGCTTTTAGATACAATTCCATAGACAAAGTTCAATATGAATTTGCAGAAATATTAAGACCCTGATACTATAGAACAGAAGGTCCCAACATGTGCAGGTATAAGGACCTCTTTTAATATTCAAATTCTACATACTCTCACATAATGGTCATCATATTTTTAGTATCCAGTGGTTGTTTTTTGCCATATTAGATTTTCTCAATTAAAAATTAGGCAGGACACGGTGGTTTATGCCTGTAATCCCAGTACTTTCAGAGGTTGAGGCAGGAGGATCACTTGGGGCTTGGAGTTTGAGACCAGCCCGGGCAACATAATGAGACCTCATCTCTACTAAAAAAAAAAAAATAGCTGGAAAGGGTGGCATGCCTGTAGTCTCAGCTACTTGGGAGGTTGGGGCAGAAGGATTGTCTAAGCCCAGGAGGTAGAGGCTACAGTGAGCTGTGATCGTGCTACTGCATTTCAACCTGGGCAGCAGAGTAAGACTGATTCACACACACACACACACAAAGAAAAAAGAAAAAAAAATCAGCTATTATGAATAACAGGCTATAAGCATTCTTTTTGGTTCTGGAGTCATAAAGGACAATACAAACATTTTTGTGCAAATCTTTTTGTAGACATAGTTTTCATTCTCTTGAATAAATACCTGGGAGTGGAGCCACTGAGTCATAGAGAAGGTGTAGATTTCATTTTGTAAGAAACTTTCAGATCTTTCTCCAGGTGGTTGTACCATTTTATGGTACATCAACAATGTATAAGAGTTCTGGTACTGCACATCCTTGCTAATATTTGATGCTGTCAGTCTTTTAAATTTTAGCCATATTGGGAAGTATATAGTGATATTTCATTTTTATTTTCCTAATGTTCAATAATTTGGAGCACTTTTTCATATGCCATTATATCTTTTTTGGGGTAGCATCTATCAAATCTTTGGATAAATTTTTAAAATGGATTGCTCTTATCCTTTCATTAATACATTGTAGGGATTCTTATTTTTTAGAGCCAGGGTCTTGCTGTGTTGTCCAGACTGAAGAGCAGTGGCATGTCTGTCAGTGGAAGAATGGATAAGTAAACTGTGGTAGATTCATACAATGGAATAGATATAGACTACAACATGGATAAATCTCAAAAACACTATGCTGAATAAAATGACGATGTGGAAAAGAGTGACTACTATATGGATTCATCTACATGAAGGCACAAAACAGGCATACTCTATGGCAGAAAAAAATCAGCAGGGATTTACTGGGAGGAGACACAAGGAAACATCGAATGTTCTGGATCTTGGTATGGATTTTGGTTACAGTGACAGAACCCACTGAGTAATTCACTTAATATTTGTGCATTTTGGGGCAACCCACTTGGGTTCCCTCCCACTGTGGGAGATTTTCTGTCCTCTCAATAAATCCTGCTTTCTAAAAAAAAATTGTGCATTTTGTTGTGTATACATTTTACCTCAAATGAAAACAGTTATAAACAAATACATAGGTAATGCTATGAATGCTGAAATGTTTGAGAGTAAAGTGTATTGATAAATGCAACTTATTTCAAA
The DNA here is from genome assembly GCF_000164805.1 of Carlito syrichta. Taxonomy (NCBI): domain Eukaryota; kingdom Metazoa; phylum Chordata; class Mammalia; order Primates; family Tarsiidae; genus Carlito; species Carlito syrichta. The sequence continues at coordinate 617,443 of NW_007247119.1, forward strand.
ATGTGTAAAACATAAGATGGGTCAACAGATGAATAGGAGATAAATAGATGGATAGATATTTGGTAAAACAAATATATTATAATATAAATTGTAAATCTAGGTTGTAGGTATGTAAATGTTCACTCTAAACATTTTAAAAACATTTTCTGTACTTTAAGATATTTTTCATAATAAAATATTGGGAAAAAATAAGACAATGAAATATTGCTTTTAACATTTTAAAAGAAAATTATCATAAACTTAGCCTTTTATATATAGCTAAACTATCAATCAAATGTGAGGGCAAAATGAAGGTATTTTCAGGTTTTCAAGAAAAAAATTAGTCTCATTTTAAAATAAATTTGCATTTTGTTAATCGAAACTACATCTATAGGACTTGAAAAACAGTAATAAATATATGTGAAAGACACATTCAATTCATAGCAATGCTTGGCACACATACAGATTTATAAATTACCCTCTTTCCTCACCAAAATTTGATGGTTGAACTGATACAAATAGATCATGTTACATCTTTTTAAAAAGCTACTTTGGTTAATTTACATAAATTATTTTCAAATAATGAAGTCCTAGTACTAATAGATGAATGCATTATGTTTATTGCCTGTTCATAAACTGTTTTGTTATTTCAGATGGAAATTTTGGAGAGGTACATTTCTTGAGAAGGGAGGAGAAGACGAGGAAAACAAATGAACACCTTTCTCTTGCCTGTTGTTTCTGACTTGCAATTCCCTGTCTTCCACTCATGACTCAGGACACAGGGAGAGCATCTCAGAGAGCACCCTGCCTGTGTTCTGTTATTGCCTGTCAGCTACAGACAGGTGCCATCATTTTAATCCCTCAAGAAGCTACCCTTTCAGGAATGTATATTGCTTTTTGGCCCCTGCCTGCTCCCTGGAAGTCCTGGGCAACGAGCCAGGAAACAAATGTGATTGCTCAGACTGAAATCAACAGGCTGGGATTGTTTCTTCACTTTGGGTGACTGCACTGCTACTCAAGAAATGAATTGGTTGGCACCAAACAAGAAAAACAGCACATCCCCTTTGGACTCACTTATGTATAAGCCATAACCTCGGGAACAGTAAGCTGGAGGCCCTGCCAGCATCCTTGAGCCAGGATCTCAGCTGATGTCAAAGTAACAGTGTTTCCCTGGCACCTGAGGACCGAAGGGCACAAATAAAGCCTGAACCAAACTAAGCATCAAAACTTAATGCTCTTCCAAAGAGAAAGAAGTGGGGGTATGAGGAGTTGGTCTCTCTGTCTTCCTTCAAGTTTCAGAGCCAAGAGTCATGATGGCTTCAGTCAAGAAGGGAAGTCAGGGAGATTACAGACAGAACTTGCCACAAAGATAGTTGACATTTCGCATGTGCCTTAACAGGGTAACTGTTTTCTCTTCAAGAATGGGGCACAGCTCAGAGTTTAAGGCCTTGGGTGCCTAATAGCATAGCCACAATAATCTCATTTGACTCATAGTAGAGATTGTTGTGTCTATGCAGCATCCATTTTCCCCTTCTTCCTTTCATGGAGAAACTCAATATGGTGTAATCAGCAGTGTTCCCCAACTGGAAAACCACATTTTCAAATCTTCCTTAGATAATGACTAAGTTTTGGCCAGTGAGATATGAGTGAAATTATTGTGTGGGATCCTCTTGAAAGCTCCTTCAGAAGAGGCTGACCCAGCCATGCACTCATTTGTCCTGGTGATTCCTCCTCTCTGTTGACTACAATGTAGATATAATGGCTAGAGTGGAAGCCACTGTGTTGGGACAAGAGGAGACCTTGAGTAAACGCAGAAAGATTGAAGGGCCTGGGTGATAACGTGATAGAACCCCCATACCAGTCCTGGACTGCTAATCTCTAGACAACTTTCAAGAGACAAAATTAAACTGGCTTAAGCCACTGTTAACTTGTGGATCAAGAGCTTCAGCATCACCCAGGAGCTTGTTAGAAAGGCAGGTTCTCAGGTCCTTCCCCAGACCAACCGAATGAGGATTTGCATTTTGTTAAGCTCCTCTGGTGATTTGCATGTACACAAAAGTTTGGAAGACAGTGGTCTAGATGTAGTTGGTTTCTCTGTTTATAAAATTACAACTGATCTATCCTGGGGAGTAATGCATTCTATTTGCTATTACTAAAACATGCTAAGAGTGATATGACCATTGGGTAGAATAACTAAAGTGACCTGAGTTCTGCAGATACGGAGAAAGTATGCAATATCAATATAGTTAAGTCACATTCTAACCATTATGCTTGGTACCAGGGAAATAAAAATATCCCTGCCCCTGGAGTTCATAGTCTAATGAGAGTGACATGTAGATACTGTGTGTCGTGTTGTATTGTATCAAAATAACCTATTTGAGCACAGTAAGAAAGATATGCCCAGGTGTTCTGAGAAAACAGATGAGGTGTCTGAGCCTTCCCTCCTAGGCTAGAAGGCAGGTTAGAGAAAATTCTTGGAAATGATGTCACCTGAGTAATTAGGGATTCCCTTTTCTCCCCAGCTTCAGAGGCCATCCTGTGTGGGTTTATGTTAGCTTACTGGCCTCCCAGATGACACTTATGTTTTAAGAGATGGCATGTAGACTTTGGGCGATGGAACAGATTGGTGATGGAACAGATTGGACCGTGAGAGTCTCCACAAAAGTGAGTGTCCATAAAGACTCTCTATGTGAGTGAGTGTGTGCTGGAAGGTGAGTTAAAGACTGAACCCAGAGCTCTCCTCTGAAGGCAACTACAACCCATCACCGCCCTGAGATTGGAGACCCAGGTACACAGGATCATCTGCTGTTTTCAGGGCTCTCTTGAGAGGAGGCAGCAGAGAACAGCCATCCCTCACCATCTGGCACCTGGCCCACACCATCACCTGCAGCAGCAGACTGGGCACAAGCAGAGGAACTGTGGAGAAGGCAGGTCATGAAAATCTGGAATAAAGCTCCCGTGCCAATGATGAGATGCTGATGGGCACCATCTTCTCAGTCCAGGGACCAGGCAGAGACCTGCATTGCCTCGCCCATCTCCACGCAGCCTCCATCTTGTGACCTAGAGGCTATCTTCTCATCTGACTGGGAGAGACAGCCCCTCCCCCATGCAGGAACAGGCACAGACACATCATACCGAGTAGGAGACTTGGCAGCAGCCGCAAGTAGGGTGAGTCTGGATCTGATCCATCCTCTTCCCACAATAGTCTGTGGGGCATCTGACCCATGCTGAGAGCAACCCTATCAGCCTGCACTGAGAGTGGAGGGGAGGGGCTGGAAACCAGAGATGCTCCCTAAAGCAGAAGCCTAAAAGGAACTTGGAGTTACAGACATGGCCACAGAGTGAGTTTTCTTTTTTCTTCTTGTTTTTGTTTTGTTTTGTTTTAGCCTTTTTCTTCTCTCTTTCTTTCTGTTTTTGTTTACATTTTTGTACTTGTTTTGTTTCTGTTATTTTAATGTATTGGTATTTTTTAGGGAGAATACACCAACAGGGGATTTTTGTTTGTTTGTAAGATTGTCTGTACGTTTTTGTATTTTTTGTTTTTTCTTTCTTTGTTTGTTTCTGATTTTTAATTAGTTGGTATGCCTGTCTGCTGTCCCTCTTCTTCTCTCTGTCCACTTTTGTCTTCCTCCTTCCTTTTTTCCATTCTTTTCCCTTTTCTTATCTCATTTTGCTTTCAGGGGCAAACAGACACCCCCACTGCATGGACAGATTGTAAGGTAGTGGAAAGTGGGCTCCAGAGGGCCCACACACCTGTCAGTGGATACTGGGTTCTGCAGATAGTTTGTGAATCACAGCTTCCCCCTTATCTAAATCTCAAAACTACAAAAAGCACAGGCCCCCAACCCCAGTCCAGCTTCAGAATTGAACAAAACCAGAGGATCTACATAAGGAAAAACAGGAGATTGAGCAAAGAAATAAAAGATATCCCCCCATCACTGAACAACAGAATTAAAGAAGAGACAAAAAGGGGGAGAAAAATCTACACATATGAAGAAAAAAAGGAAGACTATGGGTCTCACACAGATCCCTGGGAGGTCAGCCACTGGGAATACAGACTTCAGAATGCAAACAATGAAGAGACCCCAGAATGACTGGTCTCAAATCACAAACTCAGATATCAAGATATTAATACAGAGAATAAATAGAAATGAGGAGAGACAAGAGGAAAGAATGAAGGAGTTAATAACTGAGATAATAGCAATAAAGAATACAGTGAAATAAATAACAAACTGATAAGCATGGAGAGCATAATTAACCAAGCAGAAGAAGGAATCTCAAAGTTTGAGGATAAAAATAAGGAACTAAACTAAATTGTTAAAAACATAGAAAAGAAGCTTAAAAAGACAGAACAAAACCTCCAAGAGATGAGTGATTATTTCAAGAGGCCAAACCTAAGATTAATTGGAATCCCTGAGGAAGATAGAGAGACAGAGACCACCCTGGAACAAACGTTCCATGAAATTATCCAAGAAAACTTCCCTCATCTCATTAGTGATGCAAACATTCAAACACAAGAGATTCAGAGAACCCATGCAAGACAGCAAATGAGAAGACTAACTCCTAGACACATAGTAATTCACCTACACAAAGTAGGTGTAAAAAAAAAGTCCTTAGACTGGGCTTAGTGGCTCAGGCTGTAATCTCAGCACTTTGGGAGGCCGAGGCAAGTGGATTGCCTGAGCCCATGGGTTCAAGACCAGCCTGGGCAACTTGGCAAAACCTCTTCTCTACAATAAATTAAAAATTAGCTGGGCGTGCTAGTGCATGCCTTAGTTCTGGCTACTTGGAAGGCTGAGGAGAAGGATCTTTGGAGCCCAGCAGGTTGATGCAGGGGTGGCCATGAGCATGCCACTGCACTCCAGCCTGGGCGATGGAGTGTGACTCCAACTCAAAAAAAGAAAAAAGAATAAATCCTTTCTAAAGGCAGCAAGAGAGAAAGGTCAGACTACCTACCAGGGAAGACCAATTAGAATAGCAGCAGAGTTATCTACAGAAACACTTCAGGCTAGGAGATCTTGGCACTCAATCTTCAAAATTCTCAAAGATAAACAATTTCAACCAAGAATTACCTACCCAGCTAAGCTAAGTTTCATCAGTGATGGAGAATTAAAATTCTTCCCAGACATTCAATCCCTGAGTTTATGCTGCCTCCAGACCAGCTCTACAAGAAACTAGAAAGTATTCAACACAGAGGAAAGGGAAAAAAAGAACTACAACACCTTTCTCAAGAATGCAGGAAAAAGATTGAAAACATACATGAATCAACCCAAACATCAAAAGAAAACAACAAATAAATAAACAAACAGCAGCAACAACAACAAACTCTCTAAGAACCTCATGACAGGTATAAACGCACATATCTTTATAATTAGCCTGAATGTGAATGAACTAAATGCACCACTGAAAAAACATAAAATAGCAAATTGGATAAAATATCACGAGGCTACAATATATTGCCTCCAAGATACTCATCTTACCAGAAAGGACACTCACAGACTCTAAGTAAGAGGATGGGAGACAAAATTTCAGGTGAACGGAACACAAAAGAAAGCAGGAGTCACGATCTTAATACCAGACAAAATACCCTTTAAGCTATCAAAAATTTTAAAAGACACAAAAGGTCACTACATAATGATAAAAGGTTCAATCCATCAACAAAAAATACCCATTCTAAACATATATGCACCCAACAAAGGAGCACCAACTTTCATAAAACTTCTAGATAAACTAAAAAAGGATATTGACTCTAACACTACCATAGCTGGGGACTTAAACACCCCACCAACAACCCTAGACAGATCATCAGGACAAAAAATCAACAAGGAGATCCAGAACCTCAACCTGATGCTTGACCAAATGGACTTAATTAATACATACAGAAGACTCCACCCAACAACCACAGAATATACATTTACTCGTCACCACATGGAATGTACTATAAGAGAGACCACATCCTCGGCCATAAATCAAGCATAAACAAATTCCATAAGACTGAAATTCTGCCATGCACCTTCTCAGACCACAATGAACTAAAAATAAATATCAACACCAACGAAGATCCCCCAACCCCACAAAGACATGAACACTAAACAGCGTGATGCTAAACAGTTCCTGGGTCAACAATGAAATCAAATCAGAGATTAAAAGGTACCTGGAGGCCGGGCTCGGTGGCTCAGCCTGTAATCCCAACACTTTGGGAGGCTGAGGCGAGTGGATTGCCTGAGCCCCTGGGCAACTTGGCGAGACCTCGTCTCTACAATAAATCAAAAAATTAGCCAGGCGTGGTAGCACATGCCTGTAGTTCCGGTTACTTGGAAGGTTGAGGTGGAAGGATCGTCAGAGCTCAGCAGGTCGAAGCTGGGGTGGCCATGAGCATGCCACTGCACTCCAGCCTGGGCGAAAAAGTGAGACTCCAACTAAAAAAAAAAAAAAAGATATCTGGAAACAAATGAAAACGAAGACACATCTTACCAAAATCTCTGGGATGCCATGAAATCAGTTCTAAGAGGGAAATCTCTGTGAACACACATAAAAGAAAATGGGAAGATCACAAGTTACAGCCTAACAAATTACCGAAGGACAGTGAAAAAACCAGACCACAAAAACGCTAACTTCAGCAGAAGAATCCAGATCACCAAAATAAAAGCCCAAATTCAGAACATAGGAGACAAAAAGATAATACAAAAAAAAAAAATCAATGAAACCAAAAGCTGGTTTTTTGAAAGGATAAACAAGATTGATGGACCCCTAGTTAGACTGATCAAGAAAAAGAGAGGAAAAGTCCAAATAAACACAATCAGAAATGCAAAAGATCAAGTCACAATTGATGCTGAAGAAACACAAAAGATTATCAGAGATTACTATGTACACCTGTATGGAAACAGAGGCGAAACCTAAATGAAATGGAGAACTTTCTTACATCACACAACCTCCCCAGGTTGAAACAAGATATCTAAACCCTAAATAGACTAATAACAATCCAGTAAATAGACTATGTCATAAGAAAACTACCTACAAAAAAAAACCCAGAAGAATTCTACAAAGCATACAAGGAGGAACTGATACCAATCCTATTAAAAGTATTCCAGGCAATTGAAAAAGATGGAACTCTCCCCAAATCATTTTATGAAGCTAATATCACATTGATACCCCAACCAGGTAAAGATCCAACAAAGAAAGAGAACTAAAGGCCGATATCCTTGATGAACATAGAGGCTAAAATTATCACTAAGATTCTAGTAAACCGGATCTAACAACAAATCTCAAAAATCATCCATCATGACCAAATAGACTTCATCCCCGGGATGTAGGACTGGTTCAACATCCTCAAGACCATAAATGTAATTAAAAACATCAACAGATGTAAAGACAAAAACCAGATGATTATATCACTAGACACAGAAAAAAACTTTTGATAAAATCCAGCACCCCTTCTTGATAAAAACCTTCGAGCATCTAGGCATAGATGCAACATACCTCAAAATAGTAAGAGCCATCTACGAGAAACCCACAGCCATCATACTGCTAAACAAACAGAAGTCTGGTATTGGTACAAGAACAGGCATATGAACCAAAGGAATGGGAGAGAAATTCCAGTAGCAAAACTTCAATTTCTCAACCAACTCATCTTGAACAAAGCCTCCACCATCAACCACTGGGGAGAGGAGAACCTATTCAGTCAACGGTGCTGGGAAAATTGGCTGACCACATGCAGAAGATTAAAATAAGACCCCTACCTATCAGCATACACAAATATCAACTCTAAATGGATCAAAGACCTAAATGTAAAACTTCAAACTGTAAGAACCTTAGAAAATGCAGGAGACACCCTTATGGAAATTGAAACTGGCAACCAATTCCTGATCAAAACCCTAAGTACCCATGCCATAAGAGGTAAAATAGACAAGTGGGACCTCATCAAACTGACAAGTTTCTACAAAGCCAAAGAAACCATTGAGGGAGCGAGGAGATAGCCCATGGACTGGGAAAAAATATTTGCCAACTGTATATCTGACAGAGGCCTAACATCTAGGATCTACAAGGAATTCAAACCGCCGAAAAGAAAAAAACAAATAGCCCTATCAGAAAGTGGACAAACAATATGAACAGACACTTCTCAAGACATATGACCAGCCAACAGATACATGAAAAAATGCTCAGCCTCACTAGTCATCAAATAAATACAAATTAAAACCACCCTTAGGCCGACTCGGTGGTTCAGCCTGTAATCCCAGCACTTTGAGAGGCCAAGGCAAGTGGATTGTATGAGCCCTTGGGTTCAAGACCAGCCCAGGCAACTTGGCGAGACCTGGTCTCTGCAATAAAATAAAAAATTAGCCAGGCATGGTAGCACATGCCTGTAGTTCAGCTACTTGGAAGGCTGAAGTGAAAGGATCGCCTGAGTCCAGCAGGTTGATGCTGGGGTGGTGTGAATGTGCCATCATCAATAACTCAAAAAACAAAAACAAAAAACAGATGCTGGAGAGGATGCAGAGAAAAGGGAACACTTGTACACTGTTGGTAGGAGTGTAAACTAGTACAACCTCTGTGGAAAACAGTGTGGTGAGCCCTAAAAGATCTAAAAATCGACCTCCCATACGACCCCTACTGGGACTATATTCAGGGGAACTCAAATCACTATGAAAAAGATGGCTGCACACGCATGTTTATTGCAGCATTATTTACAATAGTAAAAACATGGAACCAACTGTGTTGCCCATCGAAAGAGGATTGAATTTTTAAAATGTGGTACATATACACTATGGAATATTAAACAGTCATAAAGAAGGACAAAATTATGAACTTCACAGCAACTTGGATGGACTTAACCTATAATACTGGGTGATCTATTACAGAAACAAAGAACCAAGTATCACATGGTCTCACTCATAAGTGGACCTTGAACAACAATTGTAATATTGTAAGAAAGAGATTGGCAGTAGTGGGAAACTGCCAGGGGTGTAGGGGGCACAACTCATCAACAAGGGCACCTGCATAATGAACATTTGTATACCTAACCCTGAATTGTACTCCAAATCTTTAAAATTAAAATTTTTTTTAAAAAGATTAATTGACCGGGCTTGGTGGCTCAGCCTGTAATTTCAGCACTTTGGGAGGCTGAGGCAAGTGAATTGCCTGAGCCCATGGGTTCGAAACCAGTCCAGGCAACTTGGCGAGACCTCATCTCTACAATAAATCAGAAAATTAGCCAGACGTGGTAGTACACTGTAGTTCCGGCTACTTGGAAGGCTGAGGCAGAAGGATTGTCGGAGCTCAGCAGGTCGAGGCTGGGGTGGCCATGAGCATGCCACTGCATTCCAGCCTGGGCGACGGAGTGATCTCCAACTCAAAAAAATTTTTAAAGATTAATTTTTTAAAAAAAGAGTTGGCATATAAAAATTGCAGATTACAGCACTAATGTCTTCACCCTATGCGATCTTTAGTCTCTCAGTTCATAATATAAGCTCCTTAGATTTATTTCAACGATAAGGAAAATGCAGACCTTGAGTAGTGAGTTAATTTCAAAGGACTCAAGGTTGGCGAATGCTTATGACAATTCGAAGTTCATTGATCACTATTATCGCTTGTAATTTTGTCAGCATTGGGTTCTGAATTCCATCACTGATTATTTCTTTCTCACCATCTGTCTTTTCCAAACAATTTGAAGTTAGAAATCCTTTTAACTGATATTTAGAATAAGTTAAAGTTTTTTCTTCTCTTTATATTTCTATTTAATATTCTTCAACTTATTATATTATTAAACATGAAATCACATTTTTGGATACTTGTGGTTTGGCTAGCTGGTTGGGAAACTGTTTTCTGGCATTCGTTAAAGCTTTTTTCTTTCCATTTAAAGAACATTTACTGGATTTGGTACTTGAAGAAAGTCATTTTAAAAATGAGAGAGAATAAATACACTATGCATGCTGAAACCCTAAGAAGTTTTGTTTTTTCTCCTAATTTTTATGTATCTGATGGTGTTAGGAATTGGAACAATGTTTCAAACCCCAATTTTTGTTTCTCTCAGTAAGAGATATGGCTTTAATTTTTTTTTTTTCTCCCCCTACTGATTTTCTGCAACAGTCTTCTAGGGTCTGATTTCCTCTTTCTTGAAATAGACCAAAATAGCCCTGTTGATGAACACCATGCTGGAAGTGAAAATGACAAGGACTCAGCTTGCCTCATGCTTGTGGTCTGTCAACTTCTCTAGTTAATGCCAGGGTCCACAGCTCACTGCTGCCCACTGCCCTGAGTTAACTGCAACGAGGGGAGACAAGAAAGGCTTGCAGTTTTTACATTCTACTCTCTTCTGAAGAATTCACAAGTTAGCAAGCACTCAACCAGTACTAACTAGAGGGTATTGCCAAACACAACAGACTACACACAGATCAATGAGGCCTCCCTCATATTGCAATCCCAGCAGAAAATGATGCAGCAAAAGCAGTCTCTAAACCTTGGTTGCCTGCCACCCACGTTCTTGAGCCAAGATACGTGTTTAGCTAGTTCTAGGATGCTGCCACCTTTTCATGTGTCCAACACTAGGCTTTCTAGCACAATCCTCTCCACCCGAAATGTGTTATTTGGCTCTTGCAAATGCAAGAGGAAGTGCCCTTCCCTGAACAGAAATCCAAACACAGGGCTAAACCACAACTTGTTTTCAACAGGCCTCCTGTTGTGAGCCCTCCCAACTGTGCTGCCTTTCTGCAAGTGAGCTGGGACTGGCAGTTTGAAGCAGTATAAATGCCTGTGACTCTTCCTGAGGCTGCCTGTAATGAGGGTCTCAAGAGCAATTAGTCATCATTTGGATACTTACCAACTTGGCTCACCAAAACAGATCATGCTTTGTCAGATGTGAATTTTGATGTTCTAAACACATGGCTTGTTTGCAAACTCTGTATGCCTTAAATAAATATATTCATAATATATTTATTATGAATATATTTATTTAATATATTCATAATATATTAAATTATGTTCATATATATAAAATATATTCAATTATATATATATAATTATAAATTATGTTCACAAATTAATTATAAATTAATTATAAATTATGTTCATAAATTATATATTTAATTATAAATTATGTTCATATATATTAAATATATTAAATTATATATATATAATTTAACAATATAGTGCTCTGAACTAGAGCATCATTTATACTTCTGTTTATCCAATAATCATGTATTAAGTGCCAAATACATGCCTAGTACTATGCTAGGTACAATAGTTACAAAGCAGAAAGAGATGGTATTACCTTCAATGGCTATGAATTCAAATTTGTGTCTCATCTCTGTCCACTGAACTACAAGTTCAATCAGTGTCTGCCAGTATATATAGGGTATAGTTAGGATGCAGAAGAGGAAGTGGTATGTACTTGCTGTAATCCTCCTTCCCAAATCTGGCACTTCCTCTTCTTCATCCAAGGATGCTCAAGCCCCTTATATAAAATGGCATAGTATTTGTATATAACCTACGCATATCCTCTTGTATGATTTTTGTCATCTCTAGATTACTTATAATACCTAATAAAATATAAATGCTATGTAAATAGTTGTTATACCATATTGGCTCTTATTTGTATTATTTTTATCATTGCATTTTTTAAAATTATTTTTTTCCGAATAGTTTCAATCCATGGTTGGTTGAATCTGCAAATGTGAAACGTGCAGATACAGAAATGTGTACATATGTGTGTGTATATATATATTTACATGTATATATAAAATGATTTTTTCAGGAGATGTGTATTATTGTATCTTAAACATATATCATATATCTTTTTAGTTCTTAATTTAATGGGGGTATATATTTTTGAACTTTTTATTATGAAGAATTTCAAACATATATGAATGTAGAAAGGATAATATAATGTATTCATCACCCAGTCCTAACAATTATTAAGTCATGGTCAGTCTTGTTTCCTTTATCAATACCCTCACCAATATCTCTCCTTGATTCCCAGATTATTTTAAAGCAAATCTATTATTTTATAAATAAAATAAACTTTTTACTTTGGAATAGTAAGGAATTATTCGAAAAATAATACAGAAAGTTTCTATCTGCCACAATTTTCCCTATTAATTAACATTTTACACTTGAATGATGCATTTGTAACAATTGGTGAACCAGTACTAACACACTACTATTAACAAAGTCCATGCTTTATTCCGATTTCCTCAGTTTTTCCCTAGTGTCTTTTTTCTGTTCCACGAGCCTAGTGGAGGTATGTTTTATTCTGCCTTTACAAGTCCTTGTGGACTTAGGGATACATGCTCCATTTCATCCAGTATTTGTAGTTTTTCAGGACTAAGAAGCCTGCAGCAGATTTCGTACCCTTTTCCTTTTCCCTTTCTCCTCCCTATTTCCCTTCCTCCCTCCTGCATGGGTGCTCTGTGCTGCTCTCTCTCTCCTCTCTCTCTCTCTCTCACTCTCTCTCCTCCCCTTCCCTTGCTAGATTCTCTTTAAATTCTATTTTTAAAATTCATGTCAGGACAATTACTGAATTTAATTTGGGACAGCCTGTGAAGTGAAGAATTCAGAAAAAAGTCAATCGATCTTTAAAAATACCTTTGTGAATCCACCACATTAACTAAATGAAATAGAACCAATGACTCCCGGCTATTTGGGTTAATTTCTACAGAAGCTGTTCACAGCATGGCGAAAATCTGTGACTTGGAGGCCTAGGGAGGCGCCACTCATTGGTATCCAGTCAGTTCTACACCAAGAGGTCCCCTGGGCAGAGGTTGAGCGCTCTCCGCTGGTGTCACAACAGGAAGTCAGTTCTCTTTGGAGGTGTTTTGCTCAAATCAGTGCTGCTTGTGGTGCCAGGTTTCTGATGCAACGCTTGCCTCCAACCAGCCTGTGGAACAAATCGAAGTGTGTTGGGCGGCTGGCTTACGGCCAGAGTGACGTCACTGCCCATTAATAGAAGTTGATGGAGCTCAGAAAAATGCTTTAGGTCTGGCAACAATCCAACTCCTCCTACACTTTGTCTGCCTCCAGGCAAATATATGGAAAAATCAATTTGGGGATGCTTATTTTTACCAGTTTGTGCTAATTTAAGCATTGATTTGTCTGGTTACTGTTGGATTTTTTTTTTAAGTTTGGTGAAACATCTTGTATTTTCCTGACTTATGTAGTCTTTTATAGGTTCTGCTTCTTTCCAATAAAACTTTGAGGTGATTTATCACAAAAGATGTTTATTAATAGTACATACATTTTCTGTGCTTTTTCTTGATAATGTCTCATATAACTACAGCTGATTAGAGTTGAATTAGAATTTCTCTATCCAACCGTAGATACTCCACTTTGTTCCATAGAGGATACACACAGAGTATACAGATACTCATACCATACAACAAGATACCACAACTTACAAATAGGTGAGAAAGAAAAAGAAAAACATAAATTAGTGACACAAAATATAGCTATAAAATAGGACTTCACAGAATTTCATACCATGAAGTCCTATAACTGACTCTGAATGGGTCACACATCAGCAAATAAGCCTCAAAAAAGCTAGGAAGAAAGGAAAAACATGACCCTTTGGGCAAACCCTAGTGGCAATAATCTAAAAAGAAGTCACCCAATGCTTTCTGATTCTCACATCAGAAAGACCTTAAAGAAGACATTATGTAATGAATATTCTTAGCAATACTCTTTTATATTTCATTCATTTATGTATTCATTTTGTAGAAACAGGGTCTCACTATATTACCCAGGCTGGACTCAAACTCCAGGGCTTAAGCGATTCTTTTGCTGTAGCTTCCTGAGTAGCTGGGACCATCACATTCGACTCATCCTCAACAATATTCTTATTGGAGATTGTTATGGGCTAAATTGTGTCCCCTTCCCCAGCCCACCCCACCCCAAATTTATATCTTGAAATCTTAACCCCCAGTGCCTCAAATTATAATTATATTTGGAGATAGTCTTTAAAGAGGTAACTAAGTTAAAATGAGATTAGGGTAGACCTTAATTCAGTATGACTGGTGTCCTCATAAGAAGAGATTAAGACATAGACAGGCACAGAGGCAAACCATGTGAATAGAAGAAGACAAGTAGAGAGGACTCAGAAGAAATCAACTCTACTGACACCTTGATTTGGACTGCCAGCCTCCAGAACTGAGAGAAAGAAGTTCTGTTGTTTAAATCAGTCAGTCCTAGAAAACTAATATAGAGACACGGTAATCCTAAGTGCTGTCTCTAATGGCATCCCTCTTTATAGACTGATGACTTCATCCTAAGATACCCAGATATCAGATTTCTCCCTTTCTACCTCCCATGTCTGCCCCCGGATCCTACTCAAATTCACATGGCTATTGTGGAAACTTTGACTTTGATTTTTTTTGTTTTTGAGTTGAGCTCTCACTCTGTTGCCCAGGTTGAAGAGCAGTAGCATGATCACGATCACGATCACGATCACAGCTTACTGCGGCCTTGACCTCCTGAGCTCAGTGATCCTTCTGCCTCAGCCTCCTGAAGTAGCTGGGACTATAGGCACCTGTCACTGGCTAATTTTTTTTTTTTTTTTTTGTAGAGATGAGGTCTCACTGTTACCCAGGCTGAAACTTTGATGTTCTTACATGACCTTACCATGTTGGCTAGTTAATCAGTCTGGAGGCAGAGAACCTGACCCCAGCTGTCCCATTCAGTCTTTTCCTGGGATCTTCCACTAGAACTGAGAAGGTTTGACAGTTCTCTCTAGCAGCAGTAGCTATAAGATGCAAGCCTCATTAGCAGTCAGTGGTCCGTCCCCTTTTCTCTCGGGTAAAAGAGATGAATCTGTGAGAAGGGTGAAGTCAGACAGAGATTAGCATCATTCTAGTTTCTAGTCATTCTTTTATTCAACAAACATTGAATGCTTACTATGTTCCAGGTATGGTTCAATCACTCCTAAAGTCCATTTGCATCCCAGCTTTCCTGGCAACTTAGTCGTTCCTACATTTTTTATTAATCCTATGGCATGTAGGATTAGGTTGGATATCTGTCACTTACAACCAAAGCAATACACTACAACTCACTACATTTTCCTTTCCCCTCTTGTCACACTGAACCACTGGTGGCTTCTTGTACAAGTCCTGTTGTCTTAGGATAACAAGAGTCGGGTTAAGGGATAATTATGCTTCTTGTTTTAGTCTTCTCCATATTAAAAATAAGCAGTGTTCAAATTTTAATTTTGCTGATTTCCTTGTTCTGTTTGTAAAGTTTATCTTTCCCCTCCAAATTTCTGAGTTGATTCAGATTCTCCCTTCCTCCTCCAGATGTAAGGGGGTGGTCACAGAGGTTTTTACTTATAAACAAATGATTGTTTCAAAGTATAGGAAGGGCTGGATTTGGTAGCTCATGCCTATAATCTCAACATTTTGAGAGGCCGAGGCAGGAAGATTGTGTGAGGCCAGGAGCTATGATCGTGCCACTGCATGAACTACCTGGCAAAATTCCTCCATCTAAAAAATAGTGGTTCTGGTATCCAAAATCAAGTTGCTAAAGACCATGTGTCTCCACAATAGAAATAGAAATAATATGATATTTCTGAATAAAATCAGTACTAGGTCTTTCACCGTGGTGTTATTTGCTAGAAGAGGGGTGCGTCTATTCAACAATATTTAATGGGTACCTAAATATGAGGAAATGTTTTAAGAAATTTTTGATTGATTAAGTGCTTATTTCCTAGTTAAGGCTGAAGGTCTCATCATATAGCTTTTTTTTTTTTTTTTTGAGTCAGAGTCTCATTCTGTTGTCCAGGCTGGAGTACAGTGGTACGTTTACAGCCACTGCAGTCTCGGTCTGCTGGGCTCAGGTGATCCTTCCTCCTCAACCTTCCAAGTAGCTGGAACCACAGGCATGCGCCACCATGCCCAGCTAATTTTTTGATTTATTGTAGAGACAAGGTTTCGACAAGTTGCCCAGTCTGGTCTTGTGTTCTTTTTTAACCTTTGTCCTAGAAAGAAAAAATGAGGCCAACAAAATAGGAATCTAAGCAAGCTACACAAAAATCTGCATTCATCTTTCTTAAAAGATAAATTTTATGTGAAATGTCCCAGTTTGCTGTTTAATGGTAAAATTAAAGAAGTGAGAGGGGTTTACTAAAGAAGAAATACAACATGACTTCATGACTAAATGTCATTACCACCAATCATTTCTGCATTAAGAGAGGTTATAAAAGAGGTTAGGTACTTCCCACAATTTTTTCTTTTGGGCAAGGGTCTCACTCTGTTGCCTATGCTGGAGAGCATGGCATGATCATAGCTGACTAAGCTTTGTGTAGCTGAACTCATAGCCTCAAGCTATCCTTCTACCTCAAACTCCCAAAGTGTTGGGATTACAGGCATGAGTCACTGTGCCCAGCCTAGGTTTTTCTTATTACTGAGTCAAAAAATATATAAATATATATATATGTATATTCCAGATGCCTTTTGTCAACTGTTTTGCAAATATAAGCCAATTCTCCTAATAAATCCTCTCTCACATATCTACCCACACACACACACACACACACACACACACACACACACACACAACCTATTGGCTCTCCATCTCTGAGGAATACTGGCTTATACTATGGGTGTTCAAGAACTTGTTTGTTATCCAATTCTCGATATAATTATTTACCTCTAATTTTCTATTGTCTTGTATCCTTACTGACTATTCTTTCTTTTCTGCTTTTCTTTTATCATTTGAGACATATGATTGTGCTTTTGGGGACAGAAGATGGCTACCCTGGCATTTTTTTACTTTTATAAAGAAGTACAGGCAAGAAAAAAGGCAGAAAAGGAATAATTCTACAGTTCATTTATTCATAGAAAGTAACCAGTATAAATAGAAAAACATGGGGTTTTCAGTACAAATTGTGTATGTCAATGCCCTTCAGTCATAGATCAGCAGGAACACACCTTGGGTATATTACTTGTCACAGGAAAGGAAATCACACACCATAGAAACCATGGGAAACCTCTCAGTAAGAGGGAGGTAGAAAGGGCTTACAGGCTTAGGGGTTGCATTAGCTGATTTGGGGTAAAAGAAATAGGGTTTTTGTCTGGATTGGATGCTCTCAGGAAGATGGAATAATTCTAACACTGGGAATCTTAACAAACCTTATTTAGAAAGGGGAAACTAAGATTATCATTGCTAAAGAAGAGTCACTCAGATTAGCAAGAAGAGGGGGATGTTTGGTCATTATTATGGTTTGGTAATGTTCATATTTTTGGGTTGAGCAATGTTCATGTTATTGTCTGTGTTCAGGTGTGATATAAAATGGTCTTGTTTATGTCTTGACCCATCATAGTCAACAGAGTGACCTTGCTGATGTTGATGCTCCCTTGTTATGTTCAACAGAGAAATACCATGGCCTATCTCTTCTAACAACAGTGAGACCTGGGTGTGTCAGGCCAGTTTCCAGATAGCAGGCTACTTTTCTCATTCTTATGTATTAGCATGCTTTGTAATCGAATTTAGGTACAGATAACAGGCACCACTCTGACTATTTTATGGGAATGTGATGTACCGGGGAATTAGTTGTTCACAAAATTGTTGGCGGGACTGAAACAGTGATTTTGAGCTTGGAAACCAGGAGAAACTCCAGGAACTTCCCCACAGAAATAGTCCTCCGGGGGGCCTGCAAGCTACTCACCTGCCACCTTCCTGATTGTGGTGATCACCACTGAAATTGTGGGTTCCACAAACACATGAGCTTATTTGCTTTCAGAGGTCAGGAAACCACTACAGCAACTATGACCTTTAAGCCACATGACACCTGTTAGGCCCACACTAATTCTTCTGAGCCTTGCCTCTTGGCTCTCACCACTGAGCACCAGGACCTCTGGTACCTCTGTCATAGAATAATCCAGTGCTATGGTGGCCACCATGGCAACTGCACCACAAGCTGCAGCAACCTATTTGCTATATCATGTCCCATGTTTGGATCTCATATCAGCAATCTAACTGCCTGAATCTAAATCACACCCAAAACCCTAGCTGCAATGGAGTTTGGAAGTCACACTGTTTAGGTTCGCCAGCCAGTTGCTGCAGTAGGAAGGCGCACAAGAAGGAGATTGGAATGGATGATTTCCAGGCCAGTTTGTTCACTTCCAAGTCCTAATGGGGAGTAAAGAGACCTGACTCTGAAGCCTGATCCAGTCACTAATCCACTATGTAAAGTTAGAAAAGTATCATTATCTTTCTGAGCCTCAGTCTCATGACCAAGTTAGACGGGTTGATAGTCAAGTTTCTGAGTCTTATTCTATGACTCTATTATTAACTTTGTCGATATTTTCTTAAATATGCTCATCTTGACAAGCATTTTCCATACACAAGAAATTTTTTCTCATTAATACTCAGGGTAATATCAGAAACCTGTAAAATGCCGCTCAATGATTTTTTACCTCCTGGTATTGCATTGTCATCCTCCCACATTGAATAGAGCTGACCTGTGTAGCCAAGAGGACATCACACAAATGACAGCATGTGTTACCCAAGGCTAGGTCTTAAAATAATTGCACCTTCTATCTTTGCCCTGTCTTGGACCATTTACTCTGGGTGAAGGTAGCTGTCATGTCATGAGGATACTCAAGCAGCACAATGGGGATGTCCACGAGGTGAAGACTGAGGCATCCTGCCAACTTGCCAGCCATGTGAGTGAGCTACCTTGGAAGTGAATGGTCCAGCTCCTGTTAAGCCATCAGAAGACTCTGGGGCAGCTAATATCTTGACTGCAGCCTCATGTGAAACTTTAAGTCAGAAAAACCCATTTGAGCTGCTTTCAAATTCCTAACTCACAGAAATTCTGTGAGATTGTATATATTGAATGCTGTTTTAATCCACTAAGTTCTGGGTAAATTGAAATGCAGCAACAGAAAACCAATACATTCTCTAATTGGTATGCAAAATAGCATGATAATTGCTGAATTTTATTTTTTAGTCTCCAGCATAAAATTTGATTTGCTTATCCTTTTCTGACATAAAGCTAGTAACCTTTGATATTGTACCTCTAAACATATCAGAAGTCATTAAGAAGTGTGCAAATCAGAATTAGAACTATAATTATTTTCTGAGATTTTAAAAAGTGTGGTAATGGGCAGACAGGAAAATTCACTATTGTCTTTACTGTTAAGACACTAAATACCAACTTTTTTTTTTTTTTTTTTTTTTGAGTTGGAGTCTCTCACTCTGTCGCCCAGACTGGAGTGCAGTGGCCGCTCCCGGCCATCGCAGCCTCGACCTGCTGGGCTCTGGCGATCCTTCCGCCTCAGCCTTCCAAGTAGCTGGAACTACAGGCGCGCACTACCACACCTGGCTGATTTTTTTGATTTATTGTAGAGATGAGGTCTCGCCAAGTTGCCCAGGCGGGTCTCGAACCCGCAGGCTCAGGCAATCCACTCACCTCAGCCTCCCAAAGCACAGGATTACAAGCTGAGCCACTGAGCCCAGCCATAATACCAACTATTTTCTCAGGCAAAATGCCAGCCATTTGAAACTTATTACAGGGCTAATATATCCTTTGAAAATAAAGCTAATGAAAACATAATAGTTGGAATGACTCTTTCACAGATAACCCAATTATGCAAAATGACTGTTTATTTTTATGAAAGAACCATGCTGCATTTATAGGTTAACAAACATTCCCTTCTATTGATGAAAGATAACAGTTGCCTGTATTTTGTGTTTTAATTCAAAAGCTAAAGAAATTAATCTAATTTCCCATATGTTATAATGGCTTAAAGTTTCATCTAAGAAAGAATTTTCAACAAAACTTGCTATATATTTTTAACTAAAATTAATTTTTATTAAGGTTTTTTCCTGGATCCTGCACCCATATCTGGTAAGAACACAGTTGCTTACTTATGGCAACAATTTTCCACTTCTAAAAAATAAGCTTTTGGAAGACAGAGACCCAGTCTGCAGATGCCACCCCAGGAAAGTGCATGAGTTTAGGAGAATATGTTAAGTAGAAGCCTGAATTGCAAACGCCACAAACTTTATATGGAACAGCTTGAGGAAATAAAAAAAAAGAATTTTTGGAATTCAAGTCACAGCTAAGTTCAGATAAAGCTGAGGCCTCAGGCACCAATGGAGCCAGGGCTGAAAGCCACCAGCTTTCTCTCCCAGCCTCGCCTCTGCTGCTCTGGGTGCCAGCTTTGTCTTGTGGCAGACTGGTTTTCTTTTTTGTTGTAGGAAACACGGTTGTTGGCAGTTCCTGAGTTTTATATTTTTCAGCTTTAGTCACTGGAGACTTGTTCTCTGGTCTCAAATGCCAATTTCCAAAGAACTCCAGCCAGGGGACAGGGCCATGTTGTTCAACATGGCTGCTCCCATGGTAGTTGGGGAGGAAGGGAGATTTCCCAGAAAAACAGTAGGTTGGGAAGACAAAACAATATGTACCATAAGTTAGGTTTCTAGGGCTACTGTAACAAAGTGCCACAAACTGGGTGGTGGCTTAAAATCAGAAATTTATTATCTTATAGTTCTGGAGTCCAGAGGCTCAAGATCAAGGTGTTGGCAGGATTGGTTCCTTGAGGGCTCTGAAAATCTGTTCCACGCCTCTCTCCTAGCTTCTGGTGGTTTGTTGGCAACCTCTGGTTTTCCTTGGCTTGTAAAGGCATCACCCTCATTTCTACCTTCACCTTCACACAGCATTTATTTGCGTGTGTGTCTGTGTCCGAATTTCCCTCTTCTATAAAAAACACAAGTCATGTTGGATTAGGACCCACTCTACTTCACTACGACCTCATCTTAACTCAACTAATCATATCTTCAATGACACATTGAAGTAAATCACATTTTGAGGTGCTGGGGGTTAGGATTTCATATAAACATATAAATGAGAGTGGCTTTATTCAGTTTATAAGATCTCATATAGGATGGCACTTCATACTCAGGGTATCAGAGATCAAAGAATGGAAGCAGGAGGTGGGGGCAAAGAGTCTAAACCTGGAATTATAAATTCCTTCCGATTTCATCTTCCAAGAGGTGGAATAAGTAACAAACCTGCACAGAAATGGGGAATTTTTTGTGATGATAGGGATAAGATAACCATCAGACACGTGGGGATATAGACTAATGAAATCCTATCATGGCTCTAGTGGCTAATCAGACATGTAAACCTGCATGGACTGTTCATTTTTCTTTTTGTCATGCTCACCTTTCATGCAGACTGCCATTTGGTGGCTTCTATTTGCCTGGGGTGGGAGGAGTGATAGGGATTGTTAATGGAAACCCACAGAACAAAAACTTCAGCTTCTTGTGCTCTCTAGCCAACCTGAACAGGAGAGGGAAGTAGAGTTTGGAGAGAGAAAGAAATCAAGTGCAGTGCCCGACTTTCCCGCCTGCCTCCATGGGGTGCAAAGAGGGGCCTTGTGGTTTGGTGTTGGAGAATGACAGTGAACCCCTGCCCCATCTGCTGCTTGGACCCCTTGAAAGAGGAAGCCCTGCAGATGCCCTGCTGCAGTGAGTATTTGGAGGGCGGCAGAGATGGCAGAGGAGACCATGAAAGTTCCTGGAGCCTCCCACCTCCTTGCACTGCCCATCTCCACAGAACAGGAGGGATTCTCCAATACAGCAGTGCCAGCGGATGGACACAACCTTGTCACAATGTCATGAGAGCCTCCTGTGAACCCAGGTCCATCCCAAGAAGGAGGAGGGGCAGTGAAGGGTGCAGGAAGCGACCAGAGGGGCGGCTCCCAAAATGGCGCCGACACACCAGACAACAAAGGCCCTAGGTCCCGGCTTCTGTGAGCACAGTTCCCCGCGCGCGGGAATTTCAAACCTTCCCGCGTGCGAAGTTCAAACCTGCAAGCCTCCCATCCGTAGCCAGCTTTGTTATGCGTCCAAGAGGACCATAACACAGCATTGGCCCATCCCTACTCCCATGAGGCTCCTCCAATAGGAGCATAGCACAGCCCCTTCTGGCCCCTGTCAGGCTGATAAATATAGCCCTCTCCCTGCAACTCACTCTCTCTCTCTCTCTCTCTCTCTCTCTCTCTCTGTCTGTCTCTCTCTCTCTCTCTCTCTCTCTTTCTCTCTCTCTTTTCCTTTTTTCCCGTGTAACAGCCGCTTTAATAAATCTCTTGGTCCTGGCCGGGTGTGGAGTCATTACTGGCGCCGAACTTCTTTCAGGCAGAATCTTTTACTGATCAAGTTTTCTTTTTTTTTTCTTTTTTTGAGTTGGAGTCTCACTCTGTCACCAAGACTGGAGTGCCATGGCACACACATGGCCACCCCAGCGTCAGCCTGTTGAGCTCAGAAGATCCTTCTGCCCCAGCCTTCCAAGTAGATGGAGCTACAGGCGCGTGCCACCATGCCAGGCTAATTTTTAAAAATTTATTGTAGGGATGAGGTCTCGCCAAGTTGCCCGGGCTGGTCTCAAATCTGCAGGCTCAGGAAATCCACTGGCCTTGGCCTCCCAAAGTGCTGGGATTACAGGCCGAGCCACCGAGCCCAGCCTGATAAAGTTTTTAATCAGAAGAGACTGCTAAAGTATCAATTAAGCTAGATTTGGTAACCGAAATTACCACAAATAGAGAGATTTAAGATTTCACTGTCTGTTAAAAAGGGAAATCAGAATCAGAGATCTGATTGGTTACAAAATTCAGTGGCAGAATTGAGTGTGTAAAAATTGAAATCTTATGATTCTGTTATGTTTTTATTTGGTCAGAATAGGCTGAGCATGTGCGTTTATTTTGCACAGCAAATCAGAAGGTTGTACTATTGTTATTCCCAATTTACAGACAAGAAGACTGATGCCTTGTGAATTGAGAAACTTGGACTCAAAACCAAGTCTCAGTGAACTGTAGGGTGTATGAATTATACCTCGGTGAAGCTGCCACAAAACAAAATAAAAAAATGAAACAAGTTTACTTGATCCTAAAGCCCACATACCATAGAAGAATAACCTTATTTGGGTTAGGCTATTGCTGGTAGTAAGACATTAATTATTTCAGGCTGCAGTTTTTCTTTTTAAGAGGGTGTGATGTATCCCCTGCAAGAGATTTATTAATTTTGTTTTTTAAAAGTTTTAAGGGCAGGACTCAACAAAACAAACTGATGAAAGTTCTGCCTTTGTTGTGTTCATAGGATTGAGTCTTCCATGAAGAGTTACGTAGTCTTCTCAAAGCACAAAGGCCACACTGATGTCTGCTTTGCTTAAGAGAAAAAGGAAAAAATTCACTTTGACTTTGTGGACATTAACTTAGATCTATCATTTTTCAAAACAATGTTTGTGTGATTTTGATACAATATTAATTTAATCTCTCATTTTAAGGCACCAGTACCTCTTTGAAGAGGGAATTGCCAGATATGTTAGGAATATTCATACTGTTTTTATGTGCCCCTAAAAGCAAAGGGAATTATCAATTATTGTATAAGACTTATGAAAAAATACTCATTTTTTTTAAAGTCACTTCTAAATTCACAAGCACGATGACCCCTTGTTTCATAATTTATGGTAATGGATTCAAGTTGTATCTCATTCTATAGCATATTCTCTTAGAAAAATTGCTTGACCTGAGATGTCAAAATGGGTATTCATTGAGATGACACTGTTGAAAGCCTTTCCAGAGTTCTGTTCACGAGTCACGAGAGGAATGAGGGCAACATTTCAAAGTTCTTTAATTATCTCAGATGATGTGATAAGGAAAATAATATCCTAACTGCCAAGTCAAAATCATACATTGAGATGAAGTCAGTTACAAACACAATCGATTCCTTTCTCTTGAAAGCCATGGTCTGGACACATTTCAGAAACTTTCTTCTTTAGGCACAAGCAGTGAACCACAGAGAAACCATGAGGTATGCAATTCTGCATGGGGCACTTTCAAAATGCTGACTTGCTGCCATGGAAGGTCGCGTAGGGTACTGAGCAAAGTGAAAAATGCAAGTTGCACAACAATGCGTGCAGTGTGACACCATTCACAGGGGAAAACAGATATGATAAGACGTATTATGATTTGATACAATACCATACTATATTATGCATGTACAAAGACAATTCTGAAAGGACCCAAAGGAAGTGGTTAATAGTTTTTTCTTTCTGGAAGAATAAATTGGGGATCATGGTGTCTTTTACATATTGTATTTTGAAAGATTTTATGTTTAAGACACTAAGACTATTAAAATGAACAAGTAAATAAAATAAATAATATTACGTTGCTATATTATAAAGAATGGCAGGCAAGGAAGGCTGGATTTGTCTGATGGGAGTGGACCCCAACACCCTTTACTTGCTGACTCCCAGCAATTAGTTGACTGCTCTGCATGTGAACATTTTCACGTGCTGGCAGGTCTCCATTGATCCTTTGAAACATACACTCAGTTTCCAGAAGCTCAAAGGACATTGCAGAGGTGTGGCTGAGACTCCTGTGGGTCCCCACAAGGTCTCTTCTACCTCTCTGACATCACAATAACAGCACATATAAAACACTACTATGAAGCTGGGCTCGGTAGCTCAGCCTGTAATCCTGTGCCTTTGGGAGGCTGAGGTGAGTGAATTGCCTGAGCCTGCAGGTTCGAGACCTGCCTGGGCAGCGAGACCTCATCTCTACAGTAAATCAAAAAATCAGCCAGGCGTGGTAGTACGCACCTGTAGTTCCAGCTACTTGGAAGGCTGAGAGGAAGGATCACCGGAGCCCAGCAGGTTGAGGCTGCGGTGGCCAGGAGCGGCCACTGCACTCCAGTCTGGGTGACAGAGTGAGACTCCAACTCAAAAAAAATCAAAAACAACAACAACAAAAAACACTACTATGCTGCTGGTGGTCGTTGTTGATAGACAATATACCACAGCATTTCAGTAGATATTTAGGTTCACCAAAACTTGGGAAATCTACCGATAAAAAAGATTTTTAATTTAGGCCAGGCTCGGTGGCTCAGCCTGTAATCCCAGCACTTTGGGAGGCTAAGGAGAGTGGATTGCCTAAACCCACGGGTTCAAGAACAACCCGGGCAACTTGGCAAGACCTCATCTCTACAATAAATAAAAATTAGCCAGGTGTGGTAGTGCACGCCTGTAGTTCCAGCTACTTGGAAGGCTGAGGCAGAAGGATCCCCGGAGTCCAGCAGGTCGACGCTGCGGTGGCCATGAGTGTGCCACTGTGCTCCAGCCTGGGCAATGGAGTGAGACTCCAACACAAAAAAAATATATATTTTTAATTTGAAAGAAAGGATAAGCAGTCTTCTGTGCAAGATAACAGTGGCTTATACCTGTAATCTCAGCAATTAGGAAGACTGAGGTGAGAGACTTGCTTGAGTACAGGAGTTAAAGACCAGCCTGGGCAACATAGTGAGACCTCATCTCTACATAAAATCAAAAAATTAGTCAGGTATGGTGGCGTGCGCCTGTAGTCCCCACTTCTCAGGAAGGTGGAGGTGGAAGAATCACATGAGCCCAGGAGGTCATGATCAGACTACTGCACTCTAACCGTGGCTTCAGAGTGAGACCCAGATTCAAAAAAAAAGTAAACTCTAGAAAAGTTAAACTTTGACTTTCTCCTGGACTCAATCACCTTCTGATCTGGAATACTTAAAACATCTATTCTATGAGATTTGTAGAATAATGTTTGATTTCTTTTACTCTACTATTTAAACTATATGCTTTTACTTTTTAAAACACCACATGTTCATGTGGAAAAAGAAACATTTGTTTTCTAGACACTCTAAAACTTTCTTAGATGTCATTTCATTCTTCATATTCTATCTTCCTTCAGCTGTAGATTTTATCTGCTGACAAAGAATAAATGGTGGTATATTTAAACAATCTTTGCTGATGAGTTTCAACAAATCAAAAGATGGGTCTTTCCAATGAAAGCTTTCAAAGGTATTAAAAATAGCATGCAATTTGTGATATTTTAAAACAGAACATAGGATTTTGAAAAATTTGGCAAAGTGTCAGGAATAGGCTGCAAGTAAGTCTATCTACAAGCAGATATCTTCCAGCTGTGTTTTCTGGCTCAAGAAGCTTTACTCTGTCTGATTTCTGAGATGTGGCAGACCCACAGAAGGAACAAGCTATAGTTTAGTCTTTTCTAAACTATAACAGAGAAAATTAGGTTCTGGAGATGTGGCCTTGTTTCCATATTTTGTCCCTTAGAAATGCTATGTTCAGTCCTACTCCACGGTCTTTGTACTTCCTGTTATTTCTGCTTGGAATGTTCTTTCCTAAGATCTGCATATGGCTGCCTTTGTTTCATCATTTAGGTCTGTGATTGACAGAATAAGAGACCCCAGTTATGTCCATATCTTAATCCTCAGAATCTATAAAATGTTACCTTACATTGCATAGGAGACATTACAGATGTGATTAAGTTAAAGATCTGGAGATGCGAAGATTATCCTGGATTATCCAGATGAATCCAGTGAAATAAAAAAATGTCCTTCTAAGTGAGATGGGAGAGTAAGTGTCAAAGGCAAAGAGAGTTTGAAGATGTTACTCTGCTGGCTTTGAGACTGGAGGAAGAGGACCACAAGTGAAGGACTGCAGGCAGCCTCGACGACTGGAAAAGGCAAGCAAATGGGTTCTCTCTAGGGCCTTCAGAAGGAAGGCAGCCCTGCTGATGACTTGATTTTAACTCAGTGAGACCCATAGTGGACTTCTGACCTCCAGACCTATGAGATAATATAGTTGTGATGTTGTTTTAAGTCATTATGTTTCTGGTAATTTGTTTCAGCAGCAATAGGAAACTAATATGAGGTCTTAACTCAATTGTCACCTCTTGGAAGCTTTTCATATCCTAACTAAACAGTCTTTAGTCACTCTTTCCCAGTACATGAAAATATTTTAGCTAATAAGCACTTTTCTAAAAGCTGTCTTCTATTGGAATATAAACTCCTTAGAGATAGCAGGGACTGTCTTGCTCACTACTATAGTCTCAGCACTTAGAATAATGTCTGTCACATAGTAGGTCCTCATGAAAATAGTAATGCTCCTTTTTTTTTTAGGTTGGAAAATGTCGTTTATTTAGAAAGTAAATTGGAGGAGGGAGGGAGGGGGGGAGAGACAGAGAGAGAGAGAGAGAGAGAGAGGAGAGTCATCTCCCCAAGGAGGTGGGAGGGTACCAAAGCCTTTTTTAAAAAAAAATAGTCCTTCTTCTTCCTTCTCTTCTAGAATAAATCTGTGGAAAGAAAAATTTTATTTTCATTCAAATGTTTGCTTTTACTGCAAAACAAACCATTTGGAGTCATTTCCAAATGTTGGGTTGGGGTAAGAGTCCTCTTGCTCCTCTCCCCTTGCCTTCTTGCTTTTCTTCCCAAAGTTGGGAATCAGTTCTGTCAAGCAAATTATTCCAGAATTCCTTCAGATCATTCAAGCCAGGAAGGAGGAAAAACTCCAAGATTTGGAACTCTGGTAAAATTCCTAAGGGATACAACTTGGGCTTGAGCTTAGTGCATTTCCTGTGATATTATCATTCACTTGTGACTTATTGGAAGCCCTCCATGGGTACATACTCCCAAAGAGATTGAGGGGTGGGGTGGGTGGAGGCATTTGTAAAAGGCCTGTGCTTGGCACACACAGAGTCCCACCCTCTGTCCAGCCTCATCTTGGCCCACTACCCTCCATGAAAGTTGTTCTAGGCTCCCTGGAATCTTTGAATCTTGCTCCCTTGAAACACTGTGATGTCATGCCTGTGTCTTCCTTGGGCAGCTTCTGAGCCTGAAAAGTCTATCTTCTGCTTGTCTCCATGGTAAAGTCGTAATCTTCCTTCAGAGAACAGTTCTACTCTTCTATTCCCTTTTGTGTTTCCCTGAGTGAGCTGTATTTACTAAGTGTTATAACAAAAGTACACTTTCAAGATCACCTGGTTAAAGGCAAGAACACCATCTTATGCAATCTTGAATCTCTAATGCCTAGCACAGGGATGGCATGGTCATTTGTTGGAGGAAGGAGTCTCCATCCTGCATTAGACTGGACCAGGACTATGCATTATTCATTTCTGAATCTCAGAATAGTGAGTGATCTGAATTGGCACTGTATATATGTTTAATGACTAGACTTGAATTAATGGCATGGGTGACAGAGACTGCTTGCTATCCCTTAGTAATATTTTTAGCTTATAAGATTTTTTAGCTTGGCACTTAGCTATCTAGAACATTTCTCAGCTTTATAGTTAGGTGTGGCCAATGACTACATTATAGCCAATAAAATGTGAGAGGAAGTGTCATGAGGCAGCTTCTAGAAACCGTCATTAAGAGATAAATAGAGGCCGGGCTCGGTGGCTCAGTCTGTAATCCCAACACTTTGGGAGGCCAAGATGAGTGGATTGCCTGAGCCTGCGGGTTCGAGACCCGCCTAGGCAACTTGGTGAGACCTCATCTCCACAATAAATCAAAAATTAGCCGGGCATGGTAGTGCGCGCCTGTAGTTCCAGCTATTTGGAAGGCTGAAGCAGAAGAATCACCAGAACCCAGCAGGTTGAGGCTGCAGTGGCCAGGAGCGGCCATTGCACTCCAATCTGGGTGACAGAGTGAGACTCCAACTCAAACATAAAAAAAGAGATGAATAGAATGTGCCCCTTGACTCTTCTTTGGGCTCTGTTTCCCATTCTCTGTCTGGAATATGGATGTCTCCACTCATGCAGCATCAGAATCCCAATGCAATACCCTGGGGGTAGTAACAGTGAGATATTGTTATCACTCTTAGACTTGAGGCAAAAGAAAGCAGGTGCTTTTGGTATCTGGAGGAAGCCTGTTGTATAGAGAGGCTTCCTATCAGGAGCTATAGCATTCCACAGAAAGAATTAGCAGCCTGCAGGGAGGTGGCTAAGAAAATAAATATCTGACCTTACTCTTCTATCCTCAAATCAATGCTCTCCATAAGCTGAACCACCCAGAAATCACAAGGTAAGGGAGTCCCTGAGGCCCACCTCTGGGAGAGTAGCAGGTGGACAGTGGATTTGGCTGAGTAACAAAGGTATGATGGACTCTAAATCCATTCAAGTTGCTGCAAATTCATAAACAGAAGATATTTAAACTTGTTTTATCATTTAAAAAATAATGGAATTGGATGAAATGATCTCCTTCTTGCTGTAATATCCAGAGGGAATTTTCTGTTTTAATTAATCTTACTTTCTCAAGTTTTTTTACAAGACTTCATGTTACCTGTAGTCAGGCATACCAGAGCATGTCCCTAATTCAAAATCATATTAGCTGATAAAACAGAGACAAATAGAACAATGGTTCATTTTAAAGAACACAGAAACAGACCACACATATATGATGAACTGATTTTATGACAAAAGTAACACTGTAGAACAGTGATAAAAGTATGGTCTTTGCAATAAACAATACTAAACTAGTTGTATATTCAAGTGGAAGAAATAAATCTTAACCTATACCTCATACACAAAACAGACAAATAAACAATAAAGCACTTCATTAAAAAAGCATATGTAAATGGCTGATAAACATAAGAAAAGGTGTCCAATTTCCCTGTTATCACCAGAATGGTTAACATTACAAAGATTGACAATAACAAGTGATGACAAGGGTGTGGAGCAATTGGAACTCTAATCTACTGCTAGTGAGTGTGAAAATTGGTATAACCATTTTGGAAAACTGTTTTTCTAGTATATGCTAAAGTTGATCATATACAAAATCTATGACCCAGAACAAATAGGTATATTCACAAAATACATGCATGCACATGTTCACTAACAGACACATACAAGAATATTCATTGCAGCATTATATGTAAGAGTGAAAAACTGACAGTAACTGAGGTCAAAAATCAATAGCAAAATGGATATAAGAGGCATATTTAGACATGAAATATGAGTATGCAGCAACAAAAATGAATGAATAACGTGCATGTTTATTGCAGCACTATTCACAATAGCAAAAACATGGAACCAAACCTGCTGCCCATCGAAAGTGAACTGGATAAAGAAAATGTGGTACATATACATGATGGAGTACTATGCAGTCATAAAGAAGGAGAAAATTATGAACTTGCAGCAACTTGGATGGATTTAGAGTCCATCATACTTAGTGATCTATCACAGAAACAAAGAACTGAATACCACATGTTCTCACTTATGGTGGGTCCTGAACATTTGTCACAACACTACAAGTGAGGGATCAGCAGTAGTGGGACACTACCAAGGGAAGTGGGTGGAGGGGAGAATGCAACATCACTTAAGGGTACCTGATCCTGAATCAGGGGAAGTGAGGACCAATTGGGGGCCCAAACTTCACCTGCACATGGACTACTTATGTACCTAATCCTGATTTGTACACCACATCTTTATAATAAAATATATTTTTAAAAAAGAAAAATAATTGAACCAGAAACAAAATGAATGAATAATTGTTACATGCGGCAGTGAGGCTGAAGCTTACCAAAAAAAGGACACAGAAAAGTAAATATTGATGATTATTTTTACATAGATTAAAAGCAGACAAAGCAACAATCTGTGCTATCAGAAAGCAGGGTTATGCTTATCTTTTGTGGGGCTGAGGGACCAGAGTAGGAGCAAAAGGGTAGCTACTGGTGTGCTGGTAATTTTTTGTTTCTTGATCTTGGTTGTGGTTCTGTGGTTCTGTGCTCACAGAAAAAAAACTGCTTGAGCTGTACCCAGATGTGTCCTTGTTCCTATAAATAGAAACTTAGAACTTACTGACTTCAATAAGTAAATATTATCATTCAATACATCTTTTCCTTTTCTTTTTTAAAAAATAAAAGCAGAAGCAAGAACCTGACACTAGCCCTTTCCTATTCAATATTCATTTTAAGATCAAGACAAGAGCACGTCTGTGTTGCCATTGAGGAGGTAGCAACAGTGGACACTTTCAAACAATGTTTCTTTGAACAGGTGTTCAAAACCACAAAGGTTTCCTAAGTGTTTGTAAAACCAAATATTACCGCAGTCTGGAGCTCTGAATATTGTGTCAGGAATCATATGCAATGAGATCATTTTCTTTTGCCCACATTTCTGTCTGATAAAGTAAATAGATCTATTTGACAGAACAAAGAATCGCCTCATACAAAAATATGTTGAAAAGAAGGCAGCATTATTCTCATTTCCAAGCGCCTAGGAGAAAAATGATAGGAGGTTTAAAGGAAAGAGATCTCTATCCTGAGAAAGATTAAATTTTTATATTCTCTCAGCAATTCAGTAAATTCTGGCTACTTCCAACAGGTATTATAGATAGCTTAAAATAAATAAAAATAAAGATACATAAAAATAAAGTAGAACAACAAGGTTGACCAAACATTCCAAACAAGAGCCATGTTAAAGACAAGAAGGGCAGGAGGTAATTTTACTATAAAACCTATCTACACTAAAAAGAGTTACTCGGAGCACACACCTAATTACTATTGTCCTGGAGGCCAAGGCCAAAGAGAAACTTAATCAACTGTTCAGTAATCCTTTAAAAAGAAAGGAAGGAAGCAAGCATGCTAATATAACAGGAGGACGAACATTCCTTGCATATTAAGAGAAACTAGTCAGGGGAGTTTGTTTACACAATGTTTTTAAACATAATGAAAATTGTTATTACTGTATAGTAAATTGTATAGTATGTATGAAAACATTCTCAATTAATTCTGGCAAAAGGCAAAGGCATAACAAAATTAAATCATGATTTCTTGAAGGCATAATGGAATGTATGAACTCTTTATTCAACCTGGCTTTAAAGCAATTTTGTTGTGTCTGAGGGGAAGTGATGAATTTGTGTAACCTGGTTTCCTTGGCCACACCACTCTGGAGCACACAGAGTGACCAGCAGGATCTATCTGGGCATGCCAGTCAACACTGCAGACTCCCCTTCCACCCTTTACCCTCTTGTTCCTGAGTATCCCCTGGGAATGGCACATGTGTGCTTACTTGTATTTGTGGCCCCTGTGCTCAGCTTCCTTCCTGCCATGGCTCCCTGTGGCAATATATACATTGGGCAGGATAGATCCACCTCTACTGAGGTGTGCTTCAAAGCCACAAACATGTCCCCTGTTGCTGCAACTGTTGGCACTAACCTCTCTCTCTCTCTCTCATGCCCATCAAATGTGATGCCTTCTTCTCCTGCCCACATTGGGCTGAGGTGGTCCTGATGCAAACTCTGTCCATTCTAGGTATTATATAATTCCAATTCCAATTCCAATGCCAACCAGAAGGCTCCACAATACCCTCTTGTGCTCTCATCTGAGCCATCTAAGAGCTACCTGCTGGCTCCCAATAGTCATGTTCTTATAGTCTTACATGTTCCTACAGCCTCCTCCTTTAGAACATAGCTGTTGTGAACTAGACCAGAAATATCTTTATGTTGAGAAAAAACATGGGGTTTATCAGTTTTCCTCTCTGATATGGATCTATTACCTTGAATCAAGCTTGTATGGCAGACTTTACTTCCTAGAATAAAGTCTTTCCCAGGAAGGAGGGCCATCTTCCAGGAATGCTCAGAAATATGCAAATCCAAGGGAACACAGCTTGAATCTGAGAAGAGGATTCAACCATATTAGCATGTCCCTAATGCTGTCTCTTCAAATGTTTATGTCTGCTGCTTAGATCTTGGCTAAAGCCAGGCTGTTCTAGAAAGTGCACATCCTCTTTTGACCTTGCATCGTCCTGTAAGGCAGCTCCATTTAAATAGCAATAGTCACAGTTGCTTGATGCCTGTTTCACACTGGACACTTTGAGGTATTACTTTGCTTTTCACAATCACTCTACAAGAGAAGTGCTATTATCCAAATTTTAAATGCGAAGAGGTCAAGTAGGGAGGTTAAGTGACTTGTCCAAGGCCACAGTGAGTGGTCCAGTTAAGACATAGACTGGTTGGAAGCAAGCCTAAGCTTATCTTAATGAAACAGTTGTGTATTACACAGGCATTGGAACCAGAACCTGCCTACGAACAGCTCTCTTAAGATACATTCAAATGTTTTCATCTTCTCTGAGAACTTAAGAGACAGATACAGACTCCAAAATGCACAGCCTCTTGAGTCCTGGCATAAAGTCTATTCCTACTTCTTGTCTTTAGATAAATGTTATGCCTTCATCATTTTCTTACTTAGAGTAGCTTCCAGCTCTAGTACACTGGGAGCGTATTCCAGGGGGTGGTCAGTTCAAATTTCTTTCATTTCCACAGTTCATTCTTGTAGAAAACGCTGAACCTACTCACACTGAGGGGCACCCCTCTGCTGTGTGTCACACTAACACTCCTGTCGAAGCCCTTTCCCTGAAATGGACATTTCTTGGTATCTCTCCTTTCCCTTCCCCACAACTCTCCTTTCCATTTAGGGATTCCTGTGCAGCTGACTCATCCCTGCCTGCAGGGTGGAGCCTATGACCCTCTTTCTGTCAGGTGATTGGTTAGCTCAGCTTAGCCACCAGTGCCACCCCTAAATGGACTGAGTCCTTGGACATTTTCCAGGAGTGCTGGGCTAAAAACACTCTTTTTTGGTGGGATTTAAACAAGAGAATTTCTCTGGAAGTTGCTTATGGCTATTTTGGAGACTTTGAGGGGTGCCAACTGTAGAATGAAGCCCATAACCCCAGAAGACAGGTGGAGAAGTGGAAAAGAAACCCCATGACTGAGCTCCTGGAAGTGAGTTTGTCTGAGACAAATTTCAAAGTTGTCACTCATGTGAGCCAACGTATTTCCTTCCTTGTTTGGGACTGATTGAGCCATATTTTCTGTGTCTTACAATGCAACCGTAGTGCATATACATTTTGCAATAATGGTCAAGTTTTAAATTATCTCTCCCCCTAGATTGGACTTCTTGATCCTTGGTAGAAAATTGGTTGAATGAATGAATGGGCAAAAGAAATAAGGAAAGAGAAACCAGATGCTCTTGTGTGTTGAGGGTTTGATTAAGGCCACTGCTGTTTCACTAGCTATTCATTTCTCTTCCTGATTCATAGATATTTACCCATTAAAGATCTGGGCCCCTTGAGAAATCTGCAACACCAATATCTGGGGCTGGGAATGGTGTTCATTTTAGTGGTAAGGAGCCTGGCTGCTCCAGCGCCTACTACATCTGCAAAGCAAGGAATAACTCAAAAGAGAATCCTGCGAATCAATCTGCATTTCTAACCATACAATAAATAAAAGAAACTTTGACTGATACACCTGTAAGTGAAAGTCTAGCCATAAAGCGCTTGGGAGATGAATACCTGTAAGAATGTTGACCCTTGACTCTGAGCTGGGAGGTGCAGGCATTTGGAGACTTCCTACTGCTCCACAAAGGAATCATGGGGGGGAGGGGGTTAAGGCGCTGTAAGTAGATGTGGGCCTTTAGCTCTTTACAGTATGTCTATCATGAATCTCTGATCTTTTAAAAATGTGCATTTATGTGTGCTTGCACACATGCACCTACCCAAGGCAATATTTCCTGTTGAGAGTCTTAAAAGAAAAAAAAGCAGACTGGGCACAGTGGCTCAAGCCTATAATCTCAGCACTTTGGAAGGCAGAGTGGAGACAATTTGCCTGAGCTCAGGGGTTCAAGACCAGCCTGGGCAATTCAGTGAGACCTCATCTCTACAATAAATCAAGAAATTAGGCATGGTGGTGTGCACCTGTAATCCCAGCTACTTGAAAGTCTGAGGTGGAGGGATCACCTGAGCCCAGCAAGTCAAGGCTGCAGCAGCCGTGATCGTGCCACTGCATTCCAGCCTGGGCAACAGAGTGAGATTATGACCAAAAAAATAGTAAAAAGATAAAAGCAAAGGGGTCACTGAAGCCCCAGGAGAAAAGAGCATGAGAGGTGACGGATTTCTTGCAATTACTCATGCTGCTTGTTCTGATCATTACCTCACCCACTCCTGATACACACAGAAACAGTTCTGCTCTGTGGAAATGTTAGTCTAGAGGAAGTGCCCTGGCCTTGGCCTCTTGCTTTCACAGCATCAAAGGTCAGGGTGGTGAGCGCTGTGGAGGAAGCGTTGCATGTATAACGT
Organism: Carlito syrichta; assembly: GCF_000164805.1. Lineage (NCBI taxonomy): Eukaryota > Metazoa > Chordata > Mammalia > Primates > Tarsiidae > Carlito > Carlito syrichta. Next base: position 652,305 of record NW_007247119.1, read on the forward strand.
TGAGTTAGCAATAGGAAGGAGAGCTTTTGGAAAGCAGTGGGGAGGAAGAAATAGGTGGCAGAAAGTGTTGCTGCAAGAGACTGGCTCTGGGCCTGCCTCTGCAATCATTTTTGAGTTTCTTGCCAAGTTCTTACACTTTTCTGCACCTCGATTTCTTCAATGGCAAAGCAGGAAGGTTCTGGGCAACAAGATAAGGCACAATGGCTGCTACCACCTGGATGCATCCCTCTGGCAACAAGAAGGAAGACAAGTCATTTTTCCAGCTTCTCCAGGGAACACCAATACCACCAATACCTCCTTGTCCCATCAACACCAATAGCTGGCAGGGAGATTGTGTCCTGAATCTCTCCTCTTTTTTATTAACATCTGGCAGCTTCCCTCTCTATAGTTAAGAGTGTCTCATTTCCAAAAGGCTGCTTGACTGCTGAGGAGGCCTACAGAGAATGAAAACACACAGATAAAGATTTTTTTTTAAGGCTCATGACTCCTGTCCTGTTGTCCCATCTAGGAATAGAAAAGAAACATTCACTTGGTACTCCCAAACTGTGGGGATCACACTGAAAATCCATCTAAAGTGGTGCTACAAACGACCATACACTCATAAAAGAGCATCATTCTATCAACAATCATCCACTCATACTTTCACTCCCTAGTTCAACAAATATTTATGTTGAATTCACTCATCCACTTGACAAATATTACACTTCCAGGATTTAGAGTTACAAAAGTAAATAAAGTGTGCAAATTCTTTTCTCGTTGTTTGGTGAGATGTACAGATAATAAAGCAGCCCTAAAAACACTATTATTAAATTGCCTTTGCTAGAGAAGCCACTGAGTGCTATAAGGGTACACACAGGAGCGTCTGCGTCCCTAGACTTTCCAAAGGAAGTGATATATAAGGATGAGCAGCAGGAGTTAGCAGGGGAAGAAGAGGTGGGGGTGGGTCTACAGAGGGTGTTCCCAGCAAGGAACAGCCTGGGTAAAAACTGACAGTAAGAGTGAGAAACGACAAGTGGTTTGCAACAGAGATTGCACAAGGACAAGGGTGTGGATGGGGAAAGCTTGAACAAAATGGTGGTAAATTGGTAGGTTACTCTGTAAATTCTTGAGCAAGACAATGACATTATAAATATACTTTTTAAAAAAGACTCATTCTGTTTTCTATATTCAGCATACATTGGAAGCGACCGAGATCAGAGACAGGGAGAGGAGCAAGGGGATATTGATCATAATGAATGTCCATGAAGACAGAGAATAAACAACAGGAAGCCACAGGTTAGCCTTTCAGGCTGTATTAGGAGAGACTGGGAGATAACTCTGCTTAGCAATGTTCTAGCCCAGGAAATTTGGACATTACCACAGTAACTGTCGTACTGTGTCCAAAGATCCATGAGGTTTCCCAGGTGAGCTTTAGAGACACGCTTCAATCAGAATGGGTCTGTATCGATCTATTTTGAACAATAGAGACTAACAACCACTAGTCTACCTTTTCACATTGCGCATTATCTGTCCAAAGCCCCGTGTTCTTGGCTATTTTTAAATTTGAATTTGTGTGTGTGTGTGTGTGTGTGTGTCCAGAAAATCACTTTCTCTCAGAAGTTCACTAGCAGCACCCCCACTCAAGCCCCTCCTAAACATGGGAATCTCTCTTTTTCTGATTGTTTTGCCCTGCCCTCCCTACCTAATTCCAAACCCAGCTCAACAAAGAAAAAGCTTCCTCAGCATCCTTCTCCATTTTCATTCTCTTGTAGCTCTCTCTCTCTCTCTTTTTTTTTTTAAAGGCTCATGACTTCTGTCCTGCTGTCCCATCAGGAAGAGAGAAAAGGAGCATTCACTTGGTACTCCCAAATTGTGGGGATCACACTGAAAGGCCATCTAATGTGGTGCCACAAAGCACCATACACTAATAAAAGAGCACTATCCATCAGTCATTCTATCAGCAATTATTTACTCATTCATTCATTTACTGGAGGGGGGAAAGAATTAACCTATTATTGCTATCCACCACAATAATAATAAAGCATGGAAATGAACCGATGAGATTTTTGTTCAATCAGACCTCTTGAGGAGAAATAGAAAATAAAAACAGCATATTCTCCTTGACTAGAATGATTATTTCTCAAAGGAAATAATTTCAGTCCTGCGCTTTGTGGGAGGAAGAGAACAGGAGAAAGAGAATGTTCAGCATAGACATTGTCCCATAAATGTTTGGTTCATAAATTCTTCCATTCATTCTACAAACACAAACTCTTATCTCTAGGAGAAGGATTTTAACTGCCTCCTGTTTTATGGGGGAGCAGGCCTGTGCAAGCCAACAAAAGGAGTTGACATATCCAGTTTTTTAAAAAGAAACATTTAATAGGGACTTAAGAACAGAAACTTGTCTGTGTCTTGGGTAACAGCAAGACAAGATGATGGATCCAGGCACTATTAGCCCCAGGGCTTTTATACCGTCGGGAAAAGGTGATTCTGAAAGGATGTGTAGGATCCTTTTGTACGATAACATCAAGGTTGTTTGACCTAAGTGCAGGATTTATGGTAAGTATGTGTTTTTACACAAGGAATGATAAACTGGAAATCTTAGAAGCCTTCCCAGAATTAGGGTTAATCAGAAGCCAGCATGGCAGACTAGCATCCAAGATGGAGTTGCTTTGGCCTCCATACCTCCTGTCTCTTGTCAATGCCAACAAAGTCACCATATAAATGATATGGGCATCTGCCAGTTGGCTTCCATATTTCCTGGGTTGCCCAAGTACAGCACAATGAGCATGAAAATCAGTGGCTCTCAGACCTAGAAGGAGCCTTTAAAAATGACCCCAAGTCAATTGCCCAGGAAAATCCCTGCCAAGCTGTGAGTTGGGTTTAGAAATGTCCAGTCTCTCTGAGGCAGCCAAGTCTGTCTTTGCACAACTCTGTCATAAAGCTCTTCCTGATATTGTGCTGAAATCAATCGCGTCATAGTTTCTCTTTATTGCTCAAAAGAATCCTGTATAGAGGATGGGAAGGCAGCACAGAATTATTCTAATTCTCTTTCTTGGCAATCCTTTGAATATTGGAAGACAGTGGCCAATTTCTCTAAGTCTTTTCTTCTCCAGGGTTCCTATTTCCTAGTCTTTCAAACTTTTCCACGGAATAGAATTTGAATAAAATCTGAAATTATCCTGATCCTTTTTCCATTAAGAAACTTTACTTCCTTGTCCTTAAAAAAGACTGCCTAGAACTGAAATACTTCCATATGGCTTAATCAATGCAGAAGGGAAGGGACTCTGCTAAATCTGATTTCCGAGCCTACCACTGACTAGCAGTGTGGCTAGGAAACATGGTTTAATATTTAGTTTCAAGTAAAGTGCCTACTACAGTGCCTAGTATAAAGAGGATATCCGATTCCTTTTAAGTGATAACATCATACTGTTGACCCAAAGGTTTTACCCGCAAGTAAATTCAGAATAATAAGTGGCTCTAGTTCATGACTTCCCTATCTTTTAATCACATATTGTGTGTTTGTTTTCCCAAGCATCAAAATTTCCTTTTATCTTATAAATTGCATCTGTTTGATTCAGGTTGTTGTTTAATGTGAGCAAATTTAATAGACAAATTCTCTCTACCCTTATCTAAATAACTAACAAAAATACGTGCAAGATCATGGTAAATAACCAAGTCTTGCTACCACTAGAAAATTTTCTGTATTTTATTTTAGATTCAGAGAGTGCAAGTGCATGTTTGTTACATGGGCATATTGTGTACTGTTGGAGATTGGGCTTCTGGCATCCCGATTTCCCAAATAGTGAACACTGTACCAAACAGAAAACTTCCCTTAGGCTGATCCCAATCTCTTATAAACCAGTACCTTTGAATATGTTTTATTCAACCTGCAAATAATTCACTTAATTTCATTTTTATCTTGTGAATAATTTTTATCTTGAATGAAAGAAACACCCTAAGAAGTTTGTCAAATGATTTGGACAAATCCAGAAACACCACAACTGCTGAGTTTTCTTTCTCTACCAATCTAGCAAACTATCACAATAGAAAATGTGTTCCTTGTAAGCTCCTGCAGGCTCCTCGTGGTTAGTTTTCTTGTCTGTGTGTTTATAATTTACCTTAATGACCCTCTTGGAAACCTTAGTGAGAAATAGAACATTTTTATCTTCTAAATGAATCTTACTCAGTTAATTAAGGTAATGCTAGCAGTTGGGGTATATATATTCTTACATTTCAGTGACTCAACCTAGTGAAAGTTATTTCTCATTCATGTTGTTAACTAAAAATAAAATCCTATGCCTCCCACTGACTGAACAGACTCCCTTTGGCCAAGGGGACCCCAGAAGAAACTTAAAAATTTAGTTCCATCTGTGATGGGATGGGAAGTCAGACACACCTCATTTTGACCCTTCTCTTTTATGGTTCAGACACAACAATTGACCAGCATTAATGTTAAAATGGAGATCATAAGACTGGCAGAACAGATTCTTTGCGGCAATAAGACACCAAGTTATAAACAAGATTGAAAGCCATGCAAGGGTTTAGTCATGCGACTACACTTAAAGAACATACCATGTTCTAACTGCCACAAGATATTTCTTTTTCTCTACAGCTAAGCAGGCATTGCTCTTAAGATAAGAAATATTAACACAGGGGATTTCTGGCAAGATGGCAATGGAACAGGTCAGACTGTGAGAGTCTCCATGAAAGCGAGCATCCATAAAGACTCTCTGCGTGAGTGGGCGTATGCTGGTGGGTGAGCGAAAGTTCGTCTGAGGGGAGACTTGGGTTCATGCACACGGGGATCTCCTCCAGAGGTGACTGCAATCCCACACTGCCCTGATATTGGAGTCCCTGGCATGCAGGATTATCTGCTGTTCTCAGGGCTGTCCTGAGAAAAGGCAGCGGAAAACAGCTGCTCCTTACCTCTTGGCACTGGGCCCACATAATCACCTGTGACAGCAGAGCAGCAGAGCCCCAGGATCCGTGGAGAAAGCAGGTCATGGAAATCTGGAAAGGAGTCACTAATGAGGACTGATGCCATTTTCTCTGTCCCAGACAAGAAAGAGACCTGCATTGCCCCACCCAGGTCAGCCCAACCTCCATCCTGGGAACGAGAGGTTATCTCCTCATCAAACTCTGAGAAACTGATGCCCCTTCCCCAGGCTGAAACAGGCACAGACACATCAGGTCTGAGTGGGAGACTTGACAGCAGCAGCAGCAAGCCAGGAGAGTCCAGATCTGATCCACCCTTCTCCCACAGTAGTCCATGGAGCATCCAACCCAGGCAGAGAGCAACTCTATAAGCCTGTGCTGAGAGCAGAAGGGAGGGGCTTGAGACCAGAGCCATTTCTTAATACAGTGGCAGCAGCTGAAGGGAAGTTGGAGTTACAAGAATGGACACATAGAGCGAGTTTTGTATTTTTTTTTTTTTGCTTGTTTTTTGTTTTAGGCTTTTTCTCTTCTCTCTTTCTTTCTGTTTTTGATTATGTTTTTGTACTTACTTTGTTTCTGTCATTTTAATGCTTTTTAAAAAGATTTTCTGTTTGTGTATGGGTATTTTCAATGGGGGGTTTCAATGGGGGGTTTGTTGGTTGGTGTGTTTGTATGATTGTCTGTATGTTTTTTTTAAAAAATCTTTTCTCTCTTTGTTTGTTTCTCTGATTATTCATTAGTTCATAGGCCTGTTTGTTTTCCCTCTACTTCTTTTCTCTCTCTGTCTTCCTTTTGTCTGCCTACTTCTTTTATCAATCCTTTTCTTTTTTCTTACCTTATTTTGCTTTCAGGGAATAAACAAATACCCCCACTGCATGGCCAGATTGTAAGGTGGTAGCAAGTGGGTCTCAGGCAACCCACACATCTCTCAGTGGATACTGGGATCTGCAGATAGTTTCTGAATCACAGTTCCTCCCTCAATTAAATCCCAAAACTGCAAAAAGTATAGCTCCCCACCCCTAGTCCAGCTTCAGGATTGAACAAAGATCAGGGGATCTACATAAGGAAGAATAGGAGATTAAGCAAACAGAAGTAAAAGTTGTTCCCTCCCCCCATCATGGAACACCAGAATTAAAGAAGGGGAAGGAAAACCTACACAAATGAAGAAAAACAAAAGGAAGAATATAGGTCTCACACAGACCCCCTGGGAGGTCAACCACTGAGAAAACAGACTTCAGAATGCAAACAATGAAGAGCCCCCAGAGTGACTGGTCTCAAACCACAAACCCAGATATCAAGATATTAATACAGAGAATAAATACAAATGAGGAAAGATTCAAGGAGTTGATAACTGAGACAACAACAATAAAGAATACAGTGTATGAAATAAATAATAAACTGATAAGCACGGGAAGCAGAATTAACCAGGCAGAAGAAGGAATCTCAGAGCTTGAGGACTAAAATATGGAACTAGCCCAAACAGTTAAAAACATAGAAAAGAAGCTTACAAAGACAGAACAAAGCCTTCAAGAGATGAGCAATTATTTCAAGAGGCTGAACCTAAGATTAATTGGAATTCCTGAGGCAGAGAGACAGAGACCATCCTGGAACAAACATTCCATGAAATTATCCAAAAAAACTTCCCTCATCTCATCAGTGATGCAAACATTCAAACACAAGAGATTCAGAGAACCCATGCAAGACAACAAATGAGAAGACAACTTCTAGACACACAGTAATTCACCTACACAAAGTAGGTATTTAAAAAATCCTAAAGGCAGCAAGAGAGAAAGGTCAGACTACCTACTGGGGAAGACCAATCAGAATAGTAGCAGACTTATCTACAAAAACACTTCAGGCTAGGAGAGACAGGAGTCTAATCATCAAAGTTCTCAAAGATAAATGATTTTAACCGAGAATTACCTAGAAAGCTAAGCTACGTTTCATCAGTGATAGAGAATTAAAATTCTTCTCAGACATTCAATCTCTAAGAGTTTTCACTGCCTCCAGAGCAGCTCTACAAGAAACACTTAAGAAAGTATTAAACACAGAAGGAAGACAAAAAAGAATGACTATGCCTTTCCCAAGAAAGCAGGAAAAAGATTAAAAACACACATGAATCAAACCAAAAATCAAAAGAAAGGCAACAAACAAATAAACAAACACACAGCAGCAGCAACAACAAGCCCTATTAGAATCTCATGACAGGGAAGAACACTCACATCTCAATAATTAACTTGAATGTGAATGTACTAAGTGCACCACTGAAAAGACATAGAATGGTAAATTGGATAATATATCATGTTGCAACAATATGTTGTCTTCTAGAGATTCATCTCACCAGAAAGGACACTCACAGACTCAAAGTAAGTGGATGAAAAACAAATTTTCAGGTAAACAGAACACAAAAGAAAGCAAGAGTTGTGATCTTCATATCAGACAAAATACCCTTTAAGCTATAAAAAATTTTAAAAGATACAGAATGTCACTACATAATGATAAAAGGTTCAATCCATCAATAAGAAATATCCATCATAAACATATATGCACCCAATATAGGAGCACCAACTTTCATAAAGGTAAATTAAAAAAAGATATTGGTTCTAACTCTATCATAGCTGGGGACTTAAATACCCCACTTACAACTCTGGACAGATCATCCAGACAAAAAATCAACAAGGAGATCCGGAACCTCAACCTGATGCTTGACCAAATGAACTTGATACCTACAGAACACTCCACCCAACAACCATGGAATATACTTTCTACTCATTACCACATGGAACATACTCTAAGATTGGCCACATCCTCAGCCATAAGTCAAGCATAAACAAATTCCATAAGACTGAAATACTCCCATGCACCTTCTCAGACTACAATGGAATAAAAATAAATATCAACACAGTTCCCTCAAAACCCATAAAGACAAGGATAGTAAATAGCATGATGCTAAACAACTCCTGGGTCAACATGGAAATCAAAACAGAGATTAAAGGATATCTGGAAATAAAGGAAAACAAAGAAACATCTTCCCAAAATCTCTGGGATGCCATGAAAACTGTCCTAAGAGGGGAATTCATATCTTTACAAACACATATGAAGAAAATGGAAAGATCACAAGTTAACAGCCCAGCAAATCACCTAAGAAAACTGGAAAAACAAGACCACAAAAACCCTAACGTCAGCAGAAGAATCCAGATAACCAAAATAAAAGTCCAAATTCGGGACATAGAAGACAAAAAACAAAAAAACCCAAAATCAACAAGACAAAAAGCTGGTTCTTTGAAAGGATAAACAAGATTGATGGAGCCCTAGCTAGACTGACAAAAAAAAAAAACCAGAGAGAAAGTAAAAGTCCAAATAAAGACAATCAGAAATGCAACAGACATTGAATAAATACAAAAGATTGTTGGAGATTACTATGTACACTTGTAAGGAAACAAACTTGAAAACCTAAAGGAAATGGAGGACTTTCTGACATCACACAACATCCCCAGGTTGAAACAAGAAGAAATGAAGACCCTAAATAGACCAATAGCAATCCAAGAAATTGAAATAAGAAGAAATCAAGACCCCAAATAGACCAATAACAATCCAGGAAATTGACTATGTCATAAGAAAACTACCTACAAAACAAACAAACAAACAAACCCTGGACCAGATGACTTTCCAATAGAATTCTACAAAACATACAAGGAGGAACAGATACTGATCCTACTAAAAGTATTCCAGGCAATTGAGAAAGATGGAACTCTCTACAAATCATTTTAAGAAGCTAACATTACATTAATACCCAAACCAGGTAAAGATCCAACAAAGAAAGGGAACTACAGGACAATATCCTTGATGAATATAGATGCTAACATTCTCAACAAGATCCTAGCAAACCAGATCCAAAAATACATCTCAAAAATCATCCACCATGACCAAAGAGGCTTCATTCCTGGGATGCAGCACTCCTTCTTGATAAAAACCCTTTAACATCTAGGTATAGATGGACCACACCTCAAATAGTAAGAGCTATCTACAGCAGTCAACATACTGCTAAACAGACAGAAGTTGGAACCATTTCCCCTGACAACAAGAACAAGACAAAGATGCCCACTCTCAACCCTCCTTTTCAGCATAGTTTTGGAAGTCCTAGCTACAGCAATCAGACAAGAAAAGGAGATCATGGGTACCCAAAAAGGAGAAGAGGAAGTCAAGTTATCCATCTTTGCAGATTACATAATTCTATACCTTGAAAACCCAAGAGAATCTGTCAAAGACCTCCTTGCACTGATAAAGGACTTTGGCAAAGTCTCGGGGTATAAAATAAATGAGCAAAAGTCAGTCACATTCCTATACACCAACAATAAACAAGCAGAAACCCAAATAAAAAGTACAATCCAGCCGGGCTCGGTGGCTCAGCCTGTAATCCCGCACCTTTGGGAGGCTGAGGTGAGTGGATTGCCTGATCCCGCGGGTTCGAGACGCGCCTGGGCAACTTGGCAAGACCTCATCTCTACAACCAATCAAAAAATCAGCCAGGCGTGGTAGCGCATGCCTGTAATTCCAGCTACTCAGAAGGCTGAGGCAGAAGGATCGCCAGAGCCCAGCAGGTCCAGGCTGCAGTGGCCGGGAGCGGCCACTGCACTCCAGTCTGGGCGACAGAGTGAGACTCCAACTCAAAAAAAAAAAAAAAAAAAAATGCACAATCCCATTCACAATGGCCACACAAAAAATGAAATTCTTTGGCATCTTCCTAATCAGAGAAGTCAAAGGCCTTTACAATAAAACTACAAAACACTACTCACAGAAATCAAGGATAACACAAACAAATGGAAAATATCCAATGCTCATGAATTAGAAGAATCAACATTGTTAAGATACCCATCCTACCCAAGGCAAACTACAGATTTAACACAATACTCATTAAATTCAGCAGCATTCTTCTCAGACCTGGAAATGACAATACAGGAATTCATATGGAACATAAATGACCGTGAATAGCCAAAACAATCCTCGGACAAAAAAAAAGCAGGGGGTATCACCTCCAAGACTTTAAACTTTATTATAAAGCTACAATAATCAATAATCAAAACAGTTTGGTATTGGTACAAGATCAGGCATATAGACCAATGGAATAGGACAGAAATTCCAGAAGCAAAATTTCAATTCCTTAACCAACTCATCTTTGACAAAGCCTTCACCACCAACCACTAGGGAAAGGAGAACCTATTCTGGAAAAACTGGCTGACCACATGCAGAAGATTAAAACAAGACCTCTGTCACCATACACAAAAATCAACTCTAAATGGATCAAAGACCTAAATGTAAATCCTCAAACTATAAGAACATTAGAAAATACAGGAGACACCCTTATGGAAATTGGAAATGGCAACCAATTCCTGATCAAAAGCTCAAAGTGCCCATGCCATAAGAGATAAGATAGACAAGTGGGACTTCATCAAACTGACAAGCTTCTGCAAAGCCAGAGAAACCATTGAGAGATTGGGGAGACAGCCCACAGATTGGGAAAAAATATTTGCCAACTGTATATCTGACAAAGGCCTAACCTAACATCTAGGATCTATAAAGAAAGCAAATGTGCCAAAAAGAGAAAAACAAAGAGCCCCATTACAAAGTGGGCAAAAGACATGAATAGACAATTCTCAAATGAAGACATAGGAGCAGCCAACAGATACATGAAAAAATGTTCAGCCTCACTAGTCATCAAACAAATGCAAGTTAAAACCACACTAAAAAACCCCCTAACTCCAGTCAGGATGCCCATCATTAATAACTCAAAAAACAACAGTTGCTGGACAGGATGCGGGGAAAAGGGAACACTTCTACACTGTTGGTGTGAATGTAAACCGGTACAACCTCTGTGAAAAACAGTTTGGCAATTCCTAAAAGATCTAAAAGTTGACCTTCCATATGACCCTGCAATCTCCCTACTGGGAATATACCCAGAGAAACTCAAATCACACTATGAAAAAGATACCTGCACACACGTGTGTATTGCAGCATTGCTCTCAATAGCAAAAACATGAAACCAACGGTGCTGCCCATTGAAGGGGACTGGTTAAAAAAATGTGGTACATATACATGATGGAATATTATGCAGCTATAAAAGAGAACAAAATTTTGAACTTCGCAGTAACTTGGATGGACTTAGAGTCTATGATACTGAGTGATCTATCACAGAAACAAAGAAATGAGTATCACATGTTCTCACTCATAAGTGGACGTTGAACAATTATCATAAAACTATAAGAAAAGGACTGACAGTAGTGGGAAACTGCCAGGGGTCAGGGCAGGATTGGCAGTAGTGGGAATCTTCTGGGGAAGAAGGGACACACCTCATCAACAAGGGTACCTGCACAGTGAACAGTTGTACACCTAACCTTGAATTGTACCCCACATCTTTAAAACTAAAAATTAAAAAATAATAAAAATTTAAAAATAACATTCATAGAGATAGACAATAGTAAAATGTTGTTAAATCAAAACCAATTAATCATGTATCTGCATCTATTTAATCTGGGCTATGTTATAGATTACCCTTAACCTATGGCAACAGGGCTTCTTCACCAATTGAACCTTGTAATTAGGATGTGAAGAGACTCATAGAACCACCTGATAGAGGTATTTCCTCTTCACCATTTATATCACACATTCTCTTTTTTACCCTATGGGGTGACATCTAAGGCAAAATTAACTTAAAGATGGAACTCTCTACTGCCACCCAACCTAACAATAAAGGGTTCTCTTTGTTGAAAAAGGGGTTCTCTGTTGGATTTAATGTCTCATTATTCACCATGGCAGAAACACATACATACGTACCACCCCCCATCCTGCCCAAGCCCTCTGCACATATGACTAGCTGATCAGAGCTTAAAGATCCTTCTCAATACAGTGCTCCAAAAGAAAGAAGGAAAAAAAGAAAAGGATTGGCAGTAGTGGGAAACTGCCAGGCGAAGGCGGGGGGGAGCACACCTCAACAACAAGGGTACCTGCATAATGAACATTTGTATGCCTAACCTTGAATTGTAGTTCACATCTTTAAAATAAAAAATTTTTAAAAAGAAACATTAAAACAATTGCAGCTTTACCACCAGAAGCTAACTAGCTGACCCCCTGTAGTACAGTCATAACTACAATTTTTGGGACAAAAGACTGAATTCAGAGGCTTTCTCTTGATAAAGAGACCACTGACCATGGACTGCTTCTGGCCGGTTTATAGAGATTGAGTACATGTGTGCCTTCCTGTCCTGAAAAGACCTTTGGATGTATAGGGCCTAATTATAATACATTTAAATGCTAATTCACCACCCCAAAGTGAACATGGGACGTATGTTACATGCATATTTGTCTAATACACATGGCAAGACCACTTTCACGAATATTCATAGCTCTTCTTATAAACTGTTGAATATGTATGTTTAACTAATTCCTTCAGCATAAAGCTCCCCCCAACCCCATCACCTTCAAAGTGCCTTCTCTGGTCTTGGCAGGAAGCACTGTAGATGGCCACCTTGTAGGCTGGAACTCCTGTTAAGAGATAAAGTTGTCTTCTCTTCTTTTCCAAATTTATCAATTGTGTGTGTGTGTGCGTGTGTGTGTGTTGAAGCTGAAAATGTGGAGTCTATAAGGGGTTCTCCTGATCAGCAGCTGTCTTATCCCCAAGCAGTAATTCAAGAGTAATGCAAAATTAAATGCAAATGATTTCAGTAGAGGGAAATAAGAAAATTTCAGACTAACGAAGGAAAAAAGGAAAGACAAAAAGCAGGGATACAAAAAAGCATACAGCACATACGACATTCAAACTAGGGTATGTGGGAAAGGCTTCCAGACAGTAGCTGTGCCTTTGAGTGAGGCATGTGGGCAATTTGTGTTGCTAATGCAAGGATAGCCTGGAGATGTATACCTGCATTCTCCTCTTCCCGGGCTTCGCGTTGTCAAAACTGAACCAGCAGACATAGGGGCCAGGAGTTCGCTGATGCCATCTATCCACACAGGTTGGTCTTCAGGAAGCAAAACAGGGGGAGGAGAGTATAGAGTGGGTCTGCTGAGGCAAACAATAGGTAACAGTGCAAGAATCACCAAATGTTTTGAGGTGAAAATAGCACAATCTGGCCTGTGCTTTACAGAGATTAATAGGGTATCAGTGGAAACAAGGATGGGAGCAGGGAGATATTGGAGGCAAGAAGACCTTTAAGGAAGGAAGGCCAGGACTTGAGGTAAAGGCTGAGTCCTGGAATCAGTGAATGGTTGAATATGAGAGACAAGAAGAGAGTTGAAGGGGATTCTGAGACTACAGGATCTGAAAGGAAAATGATGAGTTCATTTGGGGACATGCTGAGTATAAATTGCCTTGGGACATCCATATGGAGATGTAGTGAGTCAGCCCAGCCCCAGGGGAATTGATTTTGTCATCTGGTTTTGTTGCTTTTGGGAAACCACTTAGAAGTGCCTGGATAGTTAGGCCTGGTTCAAAGTAAAATCTTAGATGCCTATCTTAATCACCTTTCTCTTAAAAAAAAAAAAATCTCTGGGGAACCAAAAACATTTTATGTGAATTTCATATCTTTAAAAATTATTTATTTCATGATATGTTGCATTGGTTTCCAGAAGATGCATGGTATAGAGGAATGCAAGGTAATGTTTGACACCTGAAATTTAAATTGAACTTGAAAGTGCATGTTGGATTATCTCCCAGAAGGATGAAACTGAATTCGAGTTTATTTGTAAACTTTAGCCCTTGTCTCAAATGCATGTTTTAAAACACAAACTGTCTCTCTGAATTCATTGTTTAAAAATATAAAAATCAATGCAACAGCTCACCAAACTGATTCTTGCTTGTGGTTCAAAATCAAGTTCAAAATTGTGGTTCAAAATCAGGGGTACTTGATATAACAAGTTCAATATTCAAACTTATTATTGACTGAATATTGAAAACAACTTTAAGAAACATAAAATGTATCTGGGCTTGATGGCTCAGCCAGTAATCCTGTGCCTTTGGGAGGCTGAGGTGAGTGAATTGCCTGAGCCTGCGGGTTCGAGACCCGCCTGGGCAGTGAGACCTCGTCTCTACAATAAATCAAAAAATCAGCCGCGCGTGGTAGCGCGTGCCTGTAATTCCGGCTACTTGGAAGGCTGAGGCGGAAGGATCGCCAGAGCCCAGCAGGTCCAGGCTGCGGTGGGTGGGAGTGGCCACTGCACTCCAGTCTGGGTGACAGAGTGAGACTCCAACTCAAAAAAAAAAAAGAAACATAAAATGTAATTCTAAATTGAACCCAAGTAAACAAATTTGGAATTTAAAATGGGTGGCATTAATCCATGTATAGTCCCACAATTTCATTCATCCTTTAAATATCTTTCGCTCAACTATTCTACAATAATTAACTTTCTTAAAGGATTTGGTTAATTCTAGGCTGAAACATTTTAAATACAATATGGAGTTTTTAAATATTTTCATATTTACACATTGAAGTACAATGTGTAAATTGAAGTACCCTTGTATTAAGACAGCTACAATATAAATGACAAAAGATCAGAAAAGTACTTCAAAAATAAAACTATTTAAAATTGCTGATATTTTAGAATAGCTTAGGTATGCAATACTTAACCATACGACATCTCACAAGTCCAGCAGGTATCATAAACATTTACTGTGATAACATTTGCAGTAGGTAAGTCACATTTTAAGAATGACTGACTGTTTAAGGTCCTCACTTAATGGAAAAATGTCCAATGCATCTAAAAATAAGTTTCTCTGAAAATACAGAAGTATGAAATATGTTTTGGCTTCAGTTTTTGCTGCCCTGATTGCCAGGTATTCTAAAAAAAATAGAATGGATCATGCAGCTGTAACAAAGTAAACTCTTGGTAGTGTAAAAAGAAAGTTCCTTTCTCACCAAGACTATGTGGCTTGTGTTTCAGCAGGAGACTCATTTCCATATTTGCTCTCAGGGAACAAGGCAGATGAAACTCCACTGACTGCGGCATTGCTGACCACAGTGACATGGGGAAAGGGACATGGTAAATAATCACTGACAAACTCTTATAGACGTCTACCAGGAAGAGATACATATGCCTTCCATTTGCATGTCACTGGTCAAAGCAAATCATACGGCTATGTCTAACATCAGGAAGGTGGGGAAGAGTAATCCTACCAATATCTAGAAGGAGGAGGATTAGAAACACAGTCATGCATCGCTTAACAATGTTTCAGTCAATGACAGACCACATATTACGCAGCAATCCCATAAGATTATACTGGGGCTGAAAAATTCCTATCACCTGGAGACAGCATAGTTGTCACAAGATCGTAGTGTACTATATCACTCACATGTTTCTGGTGATGCTGATGTAAACTCATGTTTGTGATGATGCTGCCCCGCCAGTCCTATGAAAGAATAGCACATACAGTTATGTATAGTGCATAATACTTGATAATAATACTAAATGACTATGTTACTGGTTTATGTATCAACTATATTGTACTATACTTTTAATCATTATTTTACAGAGCACTCATTTTACTTGTAAAAAAAAAACAAACCAAACTCTAAAACAGCCTCAGGCCCTTCAGGAAGTGTTCCAGAAGGGCACAGTTATTATAAGAGATGGCAGATCCATGTGTGTTATTGCCCGTGAAGACGTTCCTGTAGGACAAGATTTCAAGATTGAAGGCAGTGATAGATGATACTGATCATGTAGTGGCCTAGGCTAATGTGTGTTTTAGTTTTTAACAAAATGTTTAAAAAGTAAAGAAAAAAAGTTTAAAAACAGAAAAAAATACTATAGAATAATGATATAAAGAAATTATTTTTAGGCAGCTGTATGATGTGTATTTTATGCAGTGTTACCAAAAACAATTGAAAAATTAAAAGTTTATAAAGTAAAAGTATAAAGTTACAGTAGCTAAAGGTGATTTGTCATTGACTAAAGAAAAGTTTGTACATAAACTTAGTGTAGCCCAAGTGTACAGTGTTTGTTAAGTCTACGGTAGTATACAGGAATGTCCTCAGCCTTTTTCACTCACCACTCACTCACTGACTCACCCAGGGCAACTTCCAGTCCCACAAGCTTCATTCATGGTAAGTGCCCTGGACAGGTATACATTTTTTTATTTTCTACTGTATTTTTACTGTACCTATTCTATGTTTGGATATACAAATACTTACCATTGTGTTATAATTGCCTACAATATTCAGTACAGTGACATGCTGTACAAGTTGATAGCCTAGGAACAATATCTCTCTCTCTCTCTCTCTGTCGTTCTCTCCCTCTCTGCAGCTC
>NW_007247120.1:0-49664 GCF_000164805.1 Carlito syrichta
CCACGTAATAAGAAACTTCCTACAAAAAAAAGCCCTGGTCCAGATGGCTTTCCAGCAGAATTCTACAAGACATTTAAGGAGGAGCTGATACCAATCCTACTGAAGGTATTCCAGGCGATTGAAAAAGATGGAACTCTCCCCAAATCATTTTACGAAGCCAACATCACATTGATACCCAAGCCAGGTAAAGATCCAACAAAGAAAGAGAACTACAGGCCAATATCTTTGATGAACATAGATGCTAAAATTCTCAACAAGATCCTAGCAAACCGGATTCAGCAATACATCTCAAAAATCATCCATCATGACCAAGTAGGCTTCATTCCTGGCATGCAAGGCTGGTTCAATATTCGTAAAACCATAAATGTAATTAAATACATCAACAGATGTCAAAACAAAAACCACATGATCATATCACTAGATGCAGAAAAAGCTTTTGATAAAATCCAGCACCCCTTCTTGATAAAAACCCTTGAACATCTAGGCATACGGGGAACATACCTCAAAATAGTAAAAGCCATCTACGAGAAACCCACAGCCAGCATACTCCTAAATGGACAAAAATTGGAACCAATTCCCCTGAAAACTGGAACTAGACAAGGATGCCCACTCTCTCCCCTCCTGTTCAACATAGTATTGGAAGTCCTGGCTAAAGCAATCAGAGAAGAGGAGGCAATCAGAGGTATTCAAATAGGAAAAGAGGAAGTCAAGTTATCTCTCTATGCAGATGATATGATGGTGTACCTTGAAAACCCAAGAGAATCTGTCAAAGGTCTCCTTACATTGATAAAAAGCCTTTGGCAAAGTCTCAGGATACAAAATAAATGTACAAAAGACCATCGCATTTCTCTACACCAATAATAAACAAACAGAAACCAAAATAAAAAACACAGTTCCATTCACAATAGCCACAAAAAAAATGAAATACCTTGGCATCTTCCTAACCAGAGACGTGAAAGACCTTTACAATGAAAATTACAAAACACTGCTCAAAGAAATCAAAGCCGACATGAACAAGTGGAAAAATATCCCATGCTCATGGATCGGAAGAATCAACATTGTGAAGATGTCCATCTTACCTAAGGCAATCTACAAATTCAATGCAATACCCATTAAATTACCAACAACATTCTTTTCAGACCTAGAAAAAACAACACAGGAATTCATATGGAAACACAAACATCCAAGAATAGCCAGAACAATCCTCAGCAAAAAAAACAAAGCAGGTGGTATCACAATACCAGATTTCAAACTTTACTATAAAGCTACAATCATCAAAACAGCTTGGTATTGGTACAGGAACAGGCATATAGATCAATGGAACAGAATTGAGATTCCAGAAGCAAAACCTCAATTTCTCAACCAACTCATCTTCGACAAAGCCCCCACCACCTACCAATGGGGAGAGGAGAACCTATTCAGTAAATGGTGCTGGGAAAATTGGCTGACCACATGCAGAAGATTGAAACAGGACCCCTATCTATCCCCATGCACAAAGGTTAACTCCAAATGGATCAGAGACCTAAATGTAAAACCTCAAACCATAAGAACCTTAGAAAAGGAAGGAAATACTCTCATGGAAATCGGAACTGGCATCCAATTCCTGTACAAAACCCGAAACCCACAGGACTTAAGAGAGAAGATAGACAAATGGGACCTTATTAAACTGACAAGCTTCTGCAAAGCCAAAGAAACCATCAAGAGAGCAGGGAGACAGCCTACAGACTGGGAAAAAGTATTTGCCAACTCTAGGTCTGACAAAGGCTTAACATCCTGGATCTACAAGGAACTGAAGCGTACTGAAAAGAAGAAAACAAACAACCCCATTATAAAATGGGCAAAAGACATGAACAGACACTTCACAAAAGAAGACATTCGAACAGCCAACAAACACATGAAGAAATGCTCAACCTCACTAATCATCAGGGAGATGCAAATCAAAACCACACTGAGATACCACCTAACTCCAGTCAGAATGGCAATTATCAACAACTCAAAAAATAACAGCTGCTGGAGAGGGTGTGGTGAAAAGGGAACACTTCTACACTGTTGGTGGGAGTGTAAACTAGTGCAACCTCTGTGGAAAGCAGTGTGGCGCTTCCTAAAAGCTCTAAAAATTGACCTTCCATATGACCCTGCAATCCCCCTACTGGGAATATACCCTGAAGAACACAAATCACTCTATAAAAAAGATACCTGCACACGTATGTTTATCGCAGCATTGTTCACAATAGCAAGAACCTGGAAACAACCATGCTGCCCATCAAAAGAGGACTGGATTAAAAAAATGTGGTACATATACACGATGGAATACTACGCAGCCATAAAAAAGAACAAAATCATGAATTTCGCTGCAACCTGGATGGAACTAGAGTCTATAATACTGAGTGACCTCTCACAAAAACAAAAATCTGAATATCACATGTCCTCACTCATATAATGGACCTTGAACATCCAATGCAATACTATGAGAAAATGACGGATGGTACTGGGAAACTATGGGGGGGAGGGGGATGGGATCAACAGTAGCAAATATCTGTCGGGGGATGGGAAAACACTTCTTATCTACAGGGTGCCTGAATGAAACGTCATTGTACACCTAACCCTTAACTGTACCCCACAAAACCATAATAAAAAATACTGATTAATGAAAAAAAAAAAAGAAGGTAACTTTTGAGAATGTAAATACCTTTTACTTTATGTTGATTCTTCCTGCCTTTATTTTTGTAGTTTATAACATGAGCAATTAGGGTCAGAGACCTTAACATGAGAAATTTGGAGAGAAATTTACAGAACTTCTTACTCAAATTCTTCACTTGGCTGATAAAGAAGGTAAGAGTCAAACATAGAAAATGCCATATCCAGATTTCTACACCAAGATTTTTTCTAGTGCAAAATTCATATTTCCTTAAACAAATTCAATTTTCCATTCATTACCTTATGTTGTCTCAATGCATGTCATCAGTTGGGACTTTTTAAAAAATGACTATCTTTCACTAATCAATTTTGTGACATGGTCAAGTTATATTATCTCTCTAAGTCTTCTAGATAGCATCTTCAAAATGAGAGAATTTGCCTTCCAAGCTGACACATTGTCTATTTTTATGCCTTCCTAACTATTCATTACCAAAAAATGAAGAAACTACTTTAATGTAAAGCATTCAGAAGCAAATAAAAGACAGAAATGAGACATGGGCAATTGTTTTTCAGTCTTTTGTGAATTGAATACCCTGAATTGTGGATAACAGGAATTTTCTTTCTGAAAGTCAAGCCACTGGGTGGCATATTGTGGCCAACTGAATGACTGCTCACCAAATCTATTTCTTTTCCTCCAGGGCACATAGCTAGAATTCACATCCCAGCCTCTTCTTAATTTAAGGGTGACTATATACCAATAGAATGTGTCACGTTTTGCTTGATATCAAATTTCCCCAGTATGACTATTCATGATTTTTTTCCCTGATACACAGAACTACAATTCTGTAGGGAAGCAGGATCACAAGAAAAAAAGAAACTGAAACAATACATGGAAGGATAACCTTAAGTAGGGACGCAGATTTATAAAATAATAATTTTGTAGACCTTCACAGGAATAAGAAATGAACATTGATTTTGTTGGTGCTCTGAGATATCTGGGTGTCTTTTTTTTTGTTAAAAAGTGTGATCATTGAGGACATTACCTTATCTAATACTATATTTTATGTTTCTTAAAATTTTATAGTGCAGATATTCTAATTTTTTAAATTGTATGTCTCTAATGAGTGTATAAATATTCTATGTTAAAATGTCACCAAAGGCAAAATTTCTGTTTCTATACATCAGTAATTACACTTAATTTTAAAGTAATATTGCCTAAAATATTGTTAATTTATTATTTAATTGAAGTTCCTTTTCAAGTTGTCAAAGAATTTAGTCATTTTAATTAATTACAATTCACAATTTGCCTCAAAATTTTCATTCACATCTTGAGAGGTTAAGAAGCCCCCAAAGGTAACTTTAGAGGGGATTATTTCTTAATTTCAAATAGATTAAAATATGAATACTCTTAAAGAGCTTTAAAAAGCTCATCTTCCTCATATCACATTCACAACTAAAAATGATTCACATATATAGTTGTGATAAACATTTCATTTTTATTTCTTAAATTGTATATTATTTATAAAATGAACATAGAAGTGAAAATATAAACATTTTAACAAGCAGTTTTAATAAGTACATGCATTATTTTTCTATTTCTTTTATAATTTTAGCAATCAGAAAGAAGAGAGAGAAAGAAAATATATAGAAAACCAAGCCAAAGGCAATAATGCATTGACTATAACAAAAATTTATGAAACTTGTATGAATAATGTGGTGAATTAAAGAAGCAATTCCATAAATTAATAGTATTTTCTTTATTGGAATATTAATTTTGCCAAAGACTACCTAACAAACTGAAATAGACTAATAATACTTAAGGAATAGTTTAAATAGCAATTTTCAAACTTTTTAAAGATAACATGAAAATAAAAATAGAATGATAGTATAGACACCTTTGAATTTTTTTTTAATATATAAGAAAAATTAAGTGGTGCGGCTTTCAGAAATGCAGTGATAGGTGGTTGGCAGATCATTTTACCAGCTAAACAACCATTTACTGCTGAACAATTTAAAAATAATAATAACCATATAAACTTTCTGCAGAATATCCTAATAACATCTAGAATATGGATTAAAAATTCAGAAAATCCAACAAATCTCAGCAAGAACAGCGTAAATCTACAACATTTGAGCCATAAGTCACAACCACCCTCCTGCCCAGATGAGTATGACCGAAGCTGTACTTTGGGTAGATCCAATCAAGAGAGTAGGGATTCTCTAAATGTTGACTTTAGCAGATAAAAAATTGCAAAGTAGATATTATAAATATAAAAAAAACCTAAAGAAAATTATGTTTCAGAAATTCAAGAAATGTATGATGGCAACATTCCATCAAATAGAGAATAACAATAAAGTGTTAGAAGTTATTAAAAGAAACACTATGGAAATTCTGCAATTGAAAATACAGTGACTGAAATTTTAAAGTGTACTAGAGGTACTCAACAGAAGATGTGAACTAGCAGAAGAATGAATTATATGAAGCAGGTTCTTGCACTGGGTACTCACTCATCTGAGTGAGATGACACACTCATACATAACTTATATGAAGTAGACTTATGACTTACATATTGGCATCAAAGGAACAACAAAAAAAGCCTAGAATACATTGTGAGCTGGTCCCTCAAGGCAAAGGAAGCTTCCCTAGACAGAAGGAGTCTTGACTTGCATATGTCATTTGCACCACAGCAGAGAGACCTCAAAAGGCAGCCCATCCTGGGTTATATACTTCAAGGGCCATGTGACTCATAGGGAAAAGTTTTGAAGGACATCTTGCTCCCAGTGGGGAAAGAAACAAAACCCAGGACTTCTCTCTAGCTCAAGTGTTACATTCTCTAGGAGAGACAGGAAAAAAATGGAGCTGTTTCATACAGTGAAGTATATTTCATTCCCAGCATATTCTACAGTTACTTTTGAGAACTGCAAACAAAGGAGGGAGAGAGGTGGGAGAAATTAGGTCACTCCAAGGACACCCAGAGAACTCAGAGAACTGTCAGGAAATTGGCGAACCTGAAGATATATCAATAGTGATCATGTATTAAAGAACAAAGAGAAAAAATAATAAAGAAAAATAAACACAGACTCAAAAGAAAGGTGGAAAACCATTAGTACATTGACATATTTATAATAGGAGTGCCAGCAAGACTGCAGAGATAAAAGGAGCAGACAAAAACATTTGAAAAAAATACTGACTAAACTCTCTCCAAAATTGATGAAAAAGGTTAAACTCAAATGCTCAATTAACTTTAAGTAGAATAAAATCGAAGAAGGGCACATTCAGGTACATTGTTATAAAAATATTGATAAGCAAAATAACCAAAATAAAATTTTGAAAATAGCAAAAGGAAAAAAAAAAACAACTCATTACTTACATAAGGAAAAAACAGAGTCCAGAAAGCAAGAATGCTGTGTCCAGGAAAGGCATGTTTCAAAAGTGAAGATGAAGTAAAGATATTTGCAAAAGAAAAAACTGAGATAATACATCACTAGAAGACCCACTATCTAAAAACTACTGAAAAAAGTTCTTTAAACAAAAAGCATGAATGAACATGATAGAAATTCAAAACTACATGAAAAAACAAAGGCCACCAGCAAAGGCAATGATAGGTATACACACACACACACACACGCACACACACACACACACACATACATAATGTAATTATACAAGATTACATAAATGCATATTAATTTGCCTTCTTTCTATTACCTTATTTAAAATACAATTGTACAAAACAGTGTAGATATTATTGTAGTGTTAGGTTCATAACACATAGAAATGTAATATATTTAGTACTAAGAGTTCATAGGAAGTATCAAGAAATAAAACAGTTTGGGAGTAAGAAAATTACGCCAGGTGGTAACCAAATCCTTAGGAAGAAAGAAAGAAATACAGAAATAGACAATAATAAGTTTAACATAACAGACACTATAAACATATACTTGCTCTTCTTTCATTCTCCCAGCTTATAAATTCTAATATCTGAAATAACGTACTCATGAGTTTATAACATATAGCGATGTACTGTACAAATGGCACAAAAAGGGGCAAATAGAGCTATGCAGGACAAATATTTTTATAGCTTACTAGCATTAAATTAGTATAAATCTGAAGTTGATTCTAATAAAATAGCATATATACGGTAAGTCCTACAGCAACTACTAATGATATAATAAAAAATGCTACAGTAAAAAATAAAGGAATTAAAATGTTACATTAGAAAACATTTACTTAATGCAGAAAAAGCAATAAACGAGGACTACAAGAATAAACAAGATGAGATAAAACATAAAAAGTAAAATGGCACATATAAACCTAACTACATCAGTAATAATATTAAACGTGAATGAATTGGGTAATTTTAATTAAAAGAAAAATATTGTCAGACTGAATACAAAAACAAAACCCAAATATGTATTCGCTCCAGGATATAGAAATTAGATGTATAGAGATAGTCTGAAAGGATAAAAAAAAATTTTTTTTTAAAAAGACAATGCAAACAGTAATTATAAGAGAGTTAAAATGGTTGTACTAATGTCAGACAAAGTAGATGTTATTTTATTTTATTTATTTTTTTGAGTTGGAGTCTCACTCTGTCACTCAGACTGGAGTGCAGTGGCGGCTCCCGACCACCGCAGCCTCGACCTGCTGGGCTCCGGCGATCCTTCTGCCTCAGCCTTCCGAGTAGCTGGAACTACAGGCGCACGCTACCACGCCTGGCTAATTTTGATTTATTGTAGAATGAGGTCTCGCCAAGTTGCTCAGGCGGGTCTCGAACCCGTGGGCTCAGGCAATCCACTCACCTCAGCTGAGCCACCGAGCCTGGCACAAAGTAGATTTTAAAACCAAAAATGCTACCAGAGATAATTAGTGACATTTTATAATAATAACATGTCAATCTATCAGAAAGACATAAAACCCGCGGGCTCAGACAATCCACTCACTTTGGCCTCCCAAAAGCGCGGGATTGCAGGCTGAGCCACCAAGCCCCGCTGGTTTTAATTATTCTTATGTGAAGGAAATGAATATCTTAGTTCAATTGATTAAATTGGTATTTAATTACAAGTTTAATTTGTATTGATGAAATTTGATAATTGTATTTATTTACTAAAGTTTAGTCAATAAAAAATATAGTAAGCAGGAAAAAATATTTTTATGTGGTGAATCTCATTGATTTATTTGTATATGTTGAACCATCCTTCCATCCCTAGGATAAAACCCACTTGATTGTATTGTATTATCTTTTTTTATTTTTTTGAGTTGGAGTCTCACTCTGTCACCCAGACTGTAGTGCAGTGGCCACTCCTGGTCACCGCAGCCTCAACCTGCTGGGCTCTGGCAATCCTTCCGCCTCAGCCTTCCAAGTAGCTGGAACTACAGGTGCGCGCTAACACGCCCAGCTCATTTTGATTTATTGTATAGATGAGGTCTCACCAAGTTGCCCAGGCGGGTCTTGAACCCTCAGGTTCAGGCAATCTACTCACCTCAGCCTCCCAAAGGCGCAGGATTACCGGCTGAGCCACCGAGCCCGGCTTGTATTTTCTTTTTGATATGCTTTTGTATGTGGTTCGCTAGTATTTTGTTGAGGATTTTTGTATCTATGTTCATCAGACATATTGGGCTGTATTCTTTTTTATTTTGTCCTGTTTTTGGTGTCAGGGTGATTTTGGTTCCATAGAATGAGTTTGGGAGGATTTCCTTCCTGTTGAGTTTTTGGAGCAGTTTCAGTAGGATTAGGACCAGTTCTTTGCACGTTTGAGAAAATTTGGCTGTAAATTTGCCTGGTTCTGAAATTTTTCTGTTGGGAGATTTCTTATTACTGAATAAATTTATTACTCATGATTGGTCTCTTTGAGATTTTTTTTTTTTTTCCTGGCTCAATTTTGGGAAGTTGTATATTTTCAGAAATGTATCCATTTCTTCTAGATATTTTAGTTTGTGCATGCAGAGATGCTTACAGTAGTCTCGGACAATCTTACGTGTTTTTGTGGTATTAGTAGTAATGTTAGCTTTATCATCACTAATTGTATTTACTATTTGAATCTTCACTCTTTTTTTCTTGTTTAATCTACCTAGAAGTCTATCAATTGTTTAATTCTTTCAAAGAACCAACTTTTTGTTCTGTTGACCCTTTGTATACTTGTTTTTGGTATCAATATTATTAAGTTCTGCTCTGACCTTTGTTCTTGATATTCTTCTGTCAGCTTTGGGTTAGATTTGTTCTTGTCTTTCTAGTTCCTTCAGGTGTGACATGAGGTAGCTCATTTGAGATCTTTCTGGTTTTTTTTGATGTAGGCATTTAATAATATAAACTTTCCTCTTGGCACTGTTTTTGCTGTATTCCATAGGTTTAGGTATATTGTGTCTATTTTCTTTTCTGTTTTTTTAATCTCAGTCTTAACAATTTACTCCCAAATCATTCAGTCTTCTTAAAGAATAAAATTGTCAGCCAAGAATTTTGGAGCAGGTTGTTTAATTCCCATGTACTTGTATAGTCCTGAGACTTCCTCTTGGTATTTTTAGTTTTATTATACTAAGGTCTGAGAAGACATTTGATATGATTTTGATTTTTTGAATTTATTGAAACTTGCTTATGATCAAACTGATGATCAATAAAACGGTTCTATGGGCAGATGAGAAAAATGTATATTCTGCAGTTGTTGGTAGAATGTTCTGTAAATGTCTATTAGGTCAATTTGGTGTAGGATCCAATTTAAGTGCAGAGTTTCTTTGTTGATTTTCTGTCTTGATGATCCATCTAGTGCTGTTAGTGGGGTGTTGAGTTACCCCACTATTATTATTTTGTTGTCTATCTTTCTTAGGTCTAGTAGTTTTTGTTTATGAATCTGGGTGCACCAGTGTCAAGTGCTTATGCAGTGTATTTAAGATTGTTATCTTCTTATTGAATTGATTCATTATTTTTCATTGTATACTGACCTTAGCCTTTTTTTGGTTTTTTTTTTAGCAATTGCTGACTTGAATTTTGTTTTATCTAAGTATAGTTACTCTTGCTCATTTTAGGTTTCCATTTACATGGAATATATTTTCTCCCCCTTTATTTTGAGTCTGTGACTATCTTTACCTGTTAGGTGGGTTTCTTATAAATATCATATAATTAGATCTTTTTCTTTATTCATCTGACCAGTTTATATCATTTAAGTGGAACATTTAGACCATTTCCATTCACGTTTAATATTAATACGTGAGAATTTGTTTCTGTCAGAATGTTGAACTTTGCCTACTGGTTTTGTAGTCTCAGTTGTGTAATTGCCTTATAGGATCTGTGAGTTTTACATTTTTGCCTGCTTTTATGATGGTCAGCGTTCTTTTGTTTCTACTTTGAACATTTTTTGGATGGTTGGTACAGTGATTATGAATTCCTTTAACATTTGCTTGTTTGGAAAAGGTTTTATTTCTCCTTCATTTATGAAGTTTGTTTAACAGAACACACAATCTTGGCTGAAAGTTTTTTTCTTTAAGAAGACTGAAAATAGGACTCCAATATTTTATGACTTTCTGCTGAGAAGTCTGTTGTTAGTCTGAAGAGGTTTCCTTTATACGTGATTAGATGTTTCTTTCCTGTTGTTTTTAGGATGCTTCTCTTCTTGCTGAATTGAGATACCTTGATGACTATACACCTCATTTTGTAAAGTATCTTCCAGGTGTTATATGAGCTTATTGTCTGTAGATGTCAAACTCTCTAGCAAGACCAAGGAAGTGTTCCTGAATTATCCCTCAAATAGGTTTTTTCAACTTTTTGTTTCTTCCCCTTCAGGAATGCCTATAACTCGTAGATTTGGTTGTTTTACTGTTAATTTTTTTTTTTTTTTACTCTTTGATTAAGTTCACTCAAAAGGTTGGTCTTTGAGTTCTGAAATTACTTTTTCTCCTTAGTCTGCTGTACTGTTAAAGCTTTAGCTTTCAATTTTCTCTTGGATCTCATTTGTCTTCTTTACAATTCTTATTTTGAATTCTTTATCTGTCATTTCAGAATTTTTATTTTAATTAGCATCTATTGCTAGAAAGCAAATGTGAAGGTTAGGGATTTTTTTTTTTCCTTAGTTGGAGTCTCACTCTTTGTTGCCCAGGCTGGAGTGCAGTGGTGCCACTCAGGGCCACCGCAGCCTTGATCTGCTGGCCTTAGGTGATCCTTCCACCTCAGATTTCAGGTAGCTGGAATGACATGCACACCACTATGCCCAGCTAGTTTTTGTGATTTATTTTAGAGACAAGGTCTCAACAAGTTGTCCAGGCTGGTCTCGAACCTCCAGGTTTGGACAACCCCCTCACCTCGGGCTTGCAAAGTGCTAGGATTATAGACTGAGCCACCACACCCAGCCTATTCTGTTTTTTCACACTGCCCGAGTTCTTATTCCTTCTCATATGAAAAAGCTGTCACTTCTTACTTTTTAATTTACTTTTATATGTAAGGGACTTTTTTGTCACCCTCCTTGAGGGTGTGACTCTATTCTATATTTTATGTGATTGTTTTGCTTTAATTCACGGGGCTCTGTCTGAGTTTCTTGGCTATAGACAGCTTTGTTTGGCTGCTTTCTCAAATGCTGATTGTAGTAACAACGCATGGGATGTATAAGCAGGCTCACTATCTTTTGTGGGACTGTGATTGCAGAGGTCTGCAGGTTTTCTTCCTGTTTTTCTATGTAGTTCAATCTTCAGTCCAGTTGATGGCGCTTAGGGATAAGAGCTGGCTCACTCTTGGACAACCCAATGATAAGCAATGACAAGCCCTGAGGAAGGTGAGAGTGGAGGCAAATGGTGGAATGTGCAAAGTCTCTCCTAGGAAAGAGGAGGTTGCATCAACTTCCCTTTCCTATCTCACCCTTGGCCCCAGGCTCCTGAATTTTTTTTTTTTTTTAGTTGAAGTCTCATTCTGTCGCCCAGGTCGGAGGACAGTGGCACACTCCCGGCCACCCAGCGTTGACCTGCTGGGTTCTGGCAATCCTTCTGCCTGAGCCTTCCAAGTACTTGGAACTATAGTTACCACACCCAGCTAATTTTTGATTTATTGTGGAGAAGATGTTTCTCCAAGTTGCCCGGGTTGGTCTTGAACCCACGGGCTCAGGCAATCCACTCGCCTAGGCCTCTCAAAATGCTGGCATTACAGGCTGAGACATTGAGCTCGGCCAAAACTTTTTTTTTAGTTGGATTCTCATTCTTGTCGCCCAGGCTGGAGTCCAGTAGCACGCTCACAGTCACTGCAGCCTCGATCTGCTGGGTTTAGGAAAACCTTCTGCCTCAGCCTTTCAAGTAGCTGGACCTACAGACGCTCTCACCACACCTGGCTAGTTTTTTTGTGATTCATTGTATAGACCCTCAGCTCAGATAAGCACTGTCTTTCATCTATGGTACCACTGATCTTTTATCTTCAATACAAGTAAGCATTATGGAAAATGCCTCTCCCATGACTGTCAAAATGGCCTCAGGGGACAGACTCCTCTCTGCCCCAAATAGACAGCTTTTTAGCTCACCTGTAGTCTGCTGCAGGAATGCTGCCACTCCATTTAGGAGGGGAAAGGGGCCCTGCGTTCCATGCAAACCCTAGTCAGTGAACATTTATCTTCAGTGGGATTCTGCTGCCCCCAGTAACTCTAGAAAGGTCATCTCCAGGTACACCCTCCCTGACTCCCACCATGATCAGCTGTGGCTGCATCTGCAGCAATAAGCAGAGGGTAGGGAAAGTAAAGGACATGGGCATCCTGAAAAGTATTTCTCAAGTGCATTCCCAGGCATTGGTGCCACCTATCCACTGAGGCTGAACCACATTCTCCCTACAGAGAACAGCACTGCACCTGTACGTCTTTGCTGGGAGGGGATTCAGTCACCTTTAGTTCACATGGAGGGAGCCTTTACCCAAAAAAGGCATTTTGGTGCGTTCTCCCTTCTCCCAGGGACAGTTCTCCTTCCTTGTGGATTAGACCACTGGGAATCCCACAGGTCCCCAGAGTCCTGCTGTTCAGTAAGGTCGTTGCAGTCCCGTCAGGTTATGGGGAATGCTTGCAGGGTAGCTAGTGATGTGACTACACAACGTTTGAGATTCCCTGGACGGGATAGAGGCCTATAGTGAGTACACAGCCAGTATGATGCCAATTGCATCAGCCTGGGTTTGAGGGGAGAGTGAGAAACCTGTGTGAGCTGGCCACCCAGTGCTTTGCCCTTAAGAAGTTCCCATTGCATGGCTGGGCTCAGTGGCTCAGCCTGTAATCCCAGCACTTTGGGAGGCAAGTGGATTTCCTGAGCCCGCGGGTTCGAGACCAGGCCGGCCAACTTGGCGAGACCGCGTCTCTACAATAAAATAAAATAAAATAATTAGCCAGGCGTGGTAGAGCACGCCTGTAGTTCCGGCTACTTGGAAGGCTGAGGTGGAAGGATTTCCAGAGCCCAGCAGGTCACCGCTGGGGTGACCGTGAATGTGCCACTGAACTCTAGTCTGTGTGACAGAGTAAAACTCCGACTCAAAAGAAAAGAAAAGAAAAGAAAAAAGTTCCCATTTCATTGCCAACAGCAGTGCTTTGGTTCTGGAGGGCAGAGGGGTTCTCCAAAAGTTCAGCAACCAGCAGTCTGCCGCAGGAGTGAGGGGAGCAATTAACAACCCCATCTATCCTTTCCATGAGACTCCAAGTTCCTCAAGGGTTAATCTATGCCAAAGTGTTGCTTTCTTCTTTTTCTATGCCCAGCTTCCTCTCATGTGTTCTCCACTAGGTTCTGACACTCTCCCTTTAGTATTCCACTGGGGCCATGATTACTCACCTGTAATGTTGGTTCTTTCTTCTGAGATCTGATGTTTGACGTCTCTTCACCAAAAAAAAAAAAAAAAAAAAAAAAGAGATCACTTTTAATAATGCACTGCACAACTAGGCAGAAGAGCAACAAGGAAATATAAGTCCTAAACAGCAATATGAATCAATAAGACCTAAGAAACATTTATCAAACACTATGCTTCAAAAAAGTTAAATATATTTTTATCTTAAATGCACATGAATTATTCTCTAAGATAATATTCTGGGCCATAAATAAATCTCACTAAATAAAGATCGAAATAATGCAAAGTATGTAAATTAGAAAATAATAACATGTTATAAAAAAGCATATAGATGTCTCATCAATAACATAACCTTGCAACTATGACACTGAAAAAAAGACAGTAGCGATGAAAACTTGAAACAAGCAAAAGCAGTGAAATAATAAAGATTACCATAGAAACAAATGAAATGGAGAACAGGAAAACAAACAAGAAAATTAATGAAACCAAAATTTGCTACTTTCAAAAGATCAACAAAATTGACACTTAAAAACTGACACTAAATCGAAAAAGTATAAATATTTAGAGTATAGGTTGCAACTGAGTTGAAATAGAAAAAAGTTAATAGCATTAGACAAAAAACAATTTAAAACAAGTAGAAAGGAACTCTTTACCCTGATAAAAAAAAATCTACTAAAAGCCAAACAGAATAATACTTAATGATAAAAGAGTAAAAGCATTTTCCAAAGAGCTTTATTTGCAGAAAACTTTTCATCCATACAAAAAACCTGATAAAATAGACAAAAAAGCTACTGGAATCAATAAGAGAATTTATAAGTATGCAGCATGCAAGATCAATATATAAAAATCAGTGGTATTTATAAATTGTCTTACTGATTCTAGTACCATTTCTATTTATTTCAAGAATATAATAATGTATTGTGCACTTCAAAGCTGTTGAGAGTAAATTTTAAAAATTTTCATCACAAAAGATAATGAATATTTGTCATAAATATGTTAATTAGCATGATTTAGCTATTTTTGCATCACATTTAAAAAACATTATATCACCCGACCCCATACATATATACAACTATAATTTGTCAATTTGCAACTAAAATTTTTTAAAAATCAGTGGTATTGCTATATGGATAATCCAAAAGTAGAACCAAAAAAATAATTCATTTACAATAACATCAAAATAATAAACTACTTAGGATTCAGTTTAACAAAAGAGATACAAAATGTGTACACTGAAAACTATATAATTGAAGAAAATTAATATCTAAATAAATTGTAAAGAAATACCATTTTCATGGACCAAATGACTTAATTTTGTAAATGTGGCAATACTTTCCATATTGATGTTCACATTTAACAAAATCTTAGAAAATTCCAAGCTGACACTAAAATTAATATGGAATTTCAAGGAAACCTCTTCATCAAAAACAAGTTTGAAAAAAGGGAAGTAAAAGGACTCACACTTACTCAAAACTTACTACAAAGCAACACTAGAGTGTTGTGCTTATATGTGGAGATATATATTTATATATATACACATTTTATATATTTATGTGTTTATGTATATATATATACACACACACACATAAATCTCCACATTATTGGAAAAGAAATAGGAGTCAAGAAATAAATCTTATGGCAAATTGATTTTTTATAAGAATGCCAACAAATGGTACTGGAACAACATGTTACATCCATGCAAAAGAGTGCAGTAGGACCCCTTTCTTACATCATACACTAAAATTAATACAGAAATGTATCATAGACACAGCTGTAAGACTTAAAACTATAAAAAGTCTTAAAAGAAAATATAGGAATAAATCTTTGTAGAGAGCAGGTACTTTGCACTTCACACAAGGAAATACTTTGGGCTGCAATTAATAACCAAATGAAAGTAAACATACAAGCCACAGAATGAGAGAAAACATTTGGAAATTTTATACCTCATAAAGGACTTGTATCCAAAATATATAATGAACTGTACAGCTAAGTAATTGAAAGATTAAAAACCCAATACAAAATATGCAGAGGATGTGAATAGACATTTCTCCAAAGAAGGCATGTAAATGGCCAATAAATTCATGAAAAGATATGAGACATCATTAGTTGTTAGAGAAATGCAAATCAAAACAACAAGATTCAATTCATAACCACTAGTATAGTACAATCAAAAAGACAGACAAAGGCGTTGGCAAAGATGTGGATTAATTGGAACACTTGTGCAACGCAGGGAGGATTATAAAATGGTGTAACTGCTTTGGAAAATAGTTGTGTATTTTGTTAAATTGTTAGACTTAGAATTACCAAATAAACTAACAATTCCACTTCCACAAATGCCTCTCCCTCAAATAAAAATACATCGTCACACAAAAACTGGCATATAAATGTTAAAAAAAAAAAAAGCACTGTGTTGTAAGAAAGACATTTGGTCTTTATCCTCTTTCTGGCACAAAGTACCTAAAACCATTGGAATTTTCTGCATGATAAGAGTATTAGGAGAGTCTTTTGGTCTAATGAATTGACTCTTGGGCACCTCAAGATAGCTTCAGGATGGGAGCTGGTCACCAGAAAAACCAAACCTTCATTACAAGTTTGAGACTTTCAGCTCCACACCTCTTAACCTCGGGGGATGTTAGGGGATGGAGACTGAATTAATCACCAATGACTGATGATTTACTCAATCATACCTATGTAATGATACTTCCAGAAAACCCCTAAACTGTGGAGTTCAGAGAGCTTCCAGGCTGGAGACCATATTCACATGCCAGGAGGATGACACACCCCAACACTAGGGGGACAGTAGCTCCTGCACTCAGGACCCTTCTGGACCTCACCCTGTGTACCTCTTTATGTGGTTTTATATTTGTATACTTCATAATAAACTAATGAGAGTAAGTAAAGTACCTTTCTAAATTCTGTGAACCATTCTAGCAAACCATCAAACCTGAAGAAGGGATGGTGGGAATATTCAACTTATAGCCGGTCAGTCAAAAGTATGTGTAACATAGGATTTGCAATTGGCAGTTAAATGGGAGTAGTCTTGTGGGATGTGATGTTAATTTCAGTTAGTGTCAAAATTTAATTAAATTTTGGACGTTGAGTTGGTGCCAAGGAGTTGGAAAAATAGTCTTGGAATAACACGTAACATGTTTGGTGTCAGAAAGAAAAGAAATCTTAGACACAAATTATAATAGTCAAAAAGTGTAAACAGCCCAAATATCCATCAACTAATGAATGGATAAGTAAAATGTGGTGTATCCAGATAGAATATTATTTAAAAATAAAAACAAGTAGGGTAATATTTCAAATTATAAGATGAAATAAACTTGAAAACATTTTGCTAAGCCAGTCACAAAATTCCACATATTCTGTGATTCTATTTACATAATTTTCTGGAATAGGCAGATACAGACAGAAAACGGATTAGTAGTTTCCCAAAACTTTTAGGGTGGTAGAGGGAGTCATTGCTCATGGGTATTAGGTTTGTTGGAGGGGTGATTAAAGTGCTCAAGTTGTTAATGTGATAGTTGTGCAACTCTGTGAGTACTGTATATTAAAGATTACTGAATCCCCATATAGTAGGTAGACGTATCTGAAAAGATCAGCTGTTCTTCATGTTTTGTTTAATTTTAAAAAGAAGAGAAGAAAGAAAAAGTAGAGAGCTCTCCAGCCTTGGTTTTATTATTTAATTTGACTTTCATTCAAATTGCATTTGTGATTATTGAGAGATTCTATGTGGTGATAAATCTGTTTAACTATTGTTCGTTTAGCTTCCACCTCTTTTTACTCTTAATGTGGCAAATATGTTAATTAATATCAATAATTTATGCTTATTAGACAGAATACTGCTTATTTATATAACTAATAGCTTCATCATTAAGACCTGTCTTTCAGCCGGGCTCGGTGGCTCAGCCTGTAATCCCGTGCCTTGGGAGGCTGAGGTGAGTGGATTGCCTGAGCCCGCGGGTTCAAGACCCGCCTGGGCAGCGAGACCTCATCTCTACAATAAATCAAAAAATCAGCCGGGTGTGGTAGCGCGTGCCTATAATTCCGGTTACTCGGAAGGCTGAGATGGAAGGTTTGCAGGAACCCAGAAGATCGAGGCTGCAGTGACCGGGAGCGGCCACTGCACTCCAGTCTGGGCGACAGAGTGAGACTCCAACTCAACCCCCCCCCAAAAAAAACACAAAAAACCTGTCTTTCTAAAAATTGAAATTTATTAAATTATTTTAAAATCATTTATGTATATTTTTAAATTTAAGATATGTGTATATTTATATAAAACTACTGATATGTAAATATATACCTAGATACCTTAGCTATAGACAAGGGAGTTTTCTAATTACCTTAAGTTTGAAAACGAACATGAAATAAATAGTTCAACACCTTCAGCCACAATAAATTTATTCATTTATTGGGTACCTTGTTTTCTGTATAACAGTCTTGAATTATGCAAGAAGATTTTGAACAGCAATAATCTTAGTTCTCAAGAAGCTTAAATTTTAGCACAGAGACAGGTACATATACAATTAAAAACAAAATGGCATACTTCAATAGACGAAGTATATTTCAGATTGAAAGCAATAGAGATAAGAAAGCAATTAATTTTCCCTAAGGCTGAAAGTGAAAAGTACTGTACCCCATAATTTTAAAATAGAAATTAAAAGAGGAAAAATAAAGAAATATATTCTAAAAAGAAAGTGAAAAGTACTTCAAAGAGAGGCAGTCCTTGAGCAGGATTTGAATAGTCAGTAAGAGTTAACGAGACAAACAAAAGGAGACAGGAATCTTACTGTGTGTACTTACCAAGTTGTACAGTATGTGATCATATATATAACTATGGGAAATAATAAAGTGGAATTATGATGGATTTCCTTGGTACACATCTCTTGGTAATATTGTATGACAGCTAAGAAGAAATGTTAATAAACCTAATATTTAGACAAAAACCTTGAAAATTGTATGCTTTCTGTACCACTTTTGTAATAGACATATGTCTCATTGGAGAATTAATGCTAGCTATCACAACAAACTCAGAAATCTTCATGGCTTATCATACAGAAATCTTCATGCTTATCACAATATGTGTTTCTCATTTACTCAGCAAGTCAGATATCCTCCTTCATTATGAAGCTATGCTAACTGGAAATCTTCATGGCTTATCATACAGAAATCTTCATGCTTATCACAATATGTGTTTCTCATTTACTCAGCAAGTCAGATATCCTCCTTCATTATGAAGCTATGCTAACTTGACCCTGTGATCTGCAAAGTTTCCATGATAGAAAAAGAGAAAAATGAAGGAGGGCACATCTTCGTCTTGATTCTCTCAGACTCTTACACTGGTCATTTTATTTTTTAGTTTTATTATTTTATTTTATTTTATTTTTTGTTGTTGAGTTGGAGTCTCACTCTGTCACCCAGACTGGAGGGTAGTGGCACGTCTCCCAGTCACCGCAGCCTCGACCTGCTGGACTCCGGCGATCCTTCCGCCTCAGCCTTCCAAGTAGCTGGAACTACAGGCGCGCGCTACCATGCCCAGCTAATTTTTGATTTATTGTAGAGACAAGGTCTCATCAAGTTGCCCAGGCGGGTTTTGAACCCTCAGCCTCAGACAATCCACTCTTCTCGGCCTCCTCAAGTGCTGGGATTACAGGCTTAGCCACCGAGCCCGGTCTACAGGTCACTTTAAATGATCCATTGACCAGAATTAGGCAGATGGTCTCAGTGTCATCACAAGGGAAGGTGAAAAATCTGAGAGCTGTTAGAACTATCTTGACCACAATAAAACGTCTTTGAAAACTGTGTATTCCCTATGTATCATTAGGTTGTTTGCAAAGGAATGGCACAAACATTTCCAGTATCCATGTCCCCATTTCGCAACTCTTTCCATCAAAAAGTGGAAGCTATTTTACCATCCCTTAAATCTAGACTGACACTATGACTTGCTTTGACTGATAGAATGTGGGGGAAATGTCTTGTGTTGACTCTGAATCTAAGCCTCAAGGAGTCTTGCCTGCTTCTGCTTATCCTTGAAACACTGCCATTGCTATGTGAACAAACTTGGGCAAGATTGCTGAATAAAGAACTACACACACCATCCCTGGTCGCTGGTCCACAGCAGGCTAATCACTGCACATATGAGTGAAGACTCCCTAGATGAGCCAGCCTCCACGTAGCCCCCAAGTTGCTGCAGACCCAGGTGCCAGCCCAGTCTAGATCATTGTGTAAGGATACATAACAAAAAGTAAAAGCATTTCATTTGTCTTCAAAAAAGGAAAAATACCCCCATCCCCTTTGCTTAAAGTACTTCCTAGAAAACTTTTCTTGTAAATTCTTTCTTTGCCCTTTGAGATGTCTGTAAGCCTTTTAAAATGCTAAATAAGCCTCTTGCCAGTTTTAAAATCCAGGAATGCTTTTGTTAAGGACCTAAGAGCCAGCTCTTTGAAATGTAGTCATGAAGAAAGACTGCAGCTATCTCCCAGTCCCTAAGGGGACACTGGAGGGTAGAAGTCCAAGGAGTTAAGCTTCTGCTCCTGGCTCAAAGTTCTAAAATCCACCTCTTATCATCAAGATACTAAACATATATTTCTCCTTTGGATAAAGACTAACACTTCAATTTGCAGAGGAATATACAGCAAATTGTATATGACAAATAGTGCTTTCATTGAATTCCTCTTACTCAAGGACTAGTTCGAGTTTATTTTGAGAATATGTATGTAATGAGTTGTATCTGCCTGACTACAAAAAAAGTTAGATTTTATTCTTGTCATTGCAGTCTTTTTTAGTGGGTTGCCTGTCACACCCAACTCAGACTGGTTTAATGCCTATTTGATAATAAAGCTGTTTTCTTTCTTTCTTATATTTTGTGCAGAGGAATTTCTGTGTTGGCAGATGTTTTAATTATTATTATTTTTTGACCAATGATCAGCAGAACTTCCCACATGACTGACTCTAGACTTATGAACAATAACAAATGATGGTTGTTCTTTAACTACATATATTGGATTATTTTGCACAGACTCAAAGCTAACAAGTAAATTCTGTACTGCTTTAACATTATTATGGAGAATTTCAAACATACACAAATATAGACAGGTAAGTGTAACAAACATTTTATATATCCTGCATCTATCGCCTACCATCAAAAATTAAGAACTTGTGGCAACTTTTATTTCATCAACAATTCTCCCTCTTATAATTTTCAAAGAAACCATGACATTTATTTCATTTAACTCTGTACATCATTAAAACACACAGTCCACTACTCACTAAGTTTTAGTTGAAATATTCCAAGTAAACATGAATACCTGGACCATATTATCCTCATGCTATAGAATCTCAGAGGTTTTTCAACTTTTATTGATTGATATTTTGATTTTGGCCTTCAAGATATACAATCACTGGAATATAATTCACCAATTGAATGTGAATTATCTGAAAAAAATATAGAAACAATTTTATATTTCTTTTACAACAGGCTCCCCCAATACCAGGGCCCACAGCGGGAGGTGAGCAGCTAGAGAGGGAAGCTTCATCTTTATTTTCAGCTGCTTCCCATTGCTTGCATTACCCTTTGAGTCCTGCCTCTTGTCAGATCAGCACTGAAAAGCCTGCTTTCATTTCCAATATCCTATCATTGCGAAGTAGGGTTTTCTGTAGTGGCAGCAACCAAAACAAGAGTATGAAGTAGACAGAACATAAGCAACACACTTAAGGTGTCACTGTCTCCCATCACTCGCAGATGGGACCATCTAGTTGCAGAAAAGCAAACTTGGGGCTCCCACTTATTCTGAGTTATGGTGAGTTGTATAATTATTTCCTTATATATTGCAATGCAATAATAAAATAAATAAAGTGCACAATAAATGTGATGTGCTTGAATCATTCCAAAACCATCTTCTTCCTGGCTGCCCCCACCCTCCCTGCCCATGAAACCTGTCCCTGATGCCTAAAAGGTTGGGGATTATTGCTTTACAACATTTATCACAGTGAGATCTGAATCTAAATATGATATACTCATTTAAATTTTCTTCTCTCTTTTATTTTCCATTTCTTAAATATTTTAAAGAAAGGAGGTAATTGAAGAGAATTAATGCAATGTTAAGTTTATTAAGTCAATGACCTTCCTCAGAATTAGAATATGTATTGTCATCCTGCTTTAATGCTTTTTTCTACGTAGTAATGTAATCACATATGACTGACAGAGAATTATTTCTTCCATAGAGATGTGTGAAAGATAAAAGATTAAACAAAAAATGAAAAATTATGATATTTTAAATATTTATTTTTTAAAAAAGTCTACGTTATATAGTTTTGTTATATACAAACTATGTTAATATGTTTTGTTAAGTCACAGATAACATTCTTATGAAATTAAAAAGTTGGTATTTCTGAGCTGCACAGTATACCACCAATTTTTTTATATTTGTGGGATAGTAAATTGAATTTTACTTGAGCTATACATGAAGGATATTTTCAGAGCTTAAGTACTTGCCCTCATAGTTTCTGCAAAGATAAACAAATTGGGGGGGGGAGGACATAATGGGGAAAACATCCTAGCTTTCTGGTATATAGTTGTAACAAAGGAAGGATCTCAAGGGGTAAATGAACTAGCCTTCAGCATAAACCCTAAACTTTCAGGGTCAAATGATATATTTTCACCTCAAGTTTCTTATATCTATTTAAATGCTTTCCCACATGTGCATATGTATCTTAATCTTCTGCACACTGCTCTGTTGCTCATGTTTCTTACTCTATAAAACAAAGATGTAACTTTGATCCCTCTTTACCCCTTCCCTGCTCCTACCAGTAGTCCTTGAAAGATTAAATTTGAATTTTATTATAAAAAAGCAAAGATAATTTACACAGTGGACACACAATACATCTTAATAGTTGCAACGATAGCCAAGAATAACATTCGGTCATGTAATACCTTATTTCATATTCATCAGTCTTACTCTACAGAGTTTTGAGAAATTGAGAGAAGTGGATGAGAAGTATCTGCTTATGCCATAACTGAAAGGATAATATACGGGTTCCCACAGAGTCTATTCATTTCAGAAAGCGGAAGGTATTTCACTCCTTGCCCTTAGATGAGAGGGATAAAAAGAGGCATTATACAGAAATACAGTAAATGTATGATGAAGACACTATGCTGGACTGTATTGCTCTATCCAATCATTCATTCTCTTCTCTGTAACATCCCAACCCACTGCCATGTAACTTCTGTGTTCTAGATAGTGGGGATCATTCTCAACCCACTGATGTTTTACTTTGCATGTGACTTGATCTGGCCAAGAAGATATGGTTTGTTGTTGTTGTTGTTGTTTGTTTGGTTGGTTGTTTGTTTTGAGTTGGAGTCTCACTCTGTCACCCAGACTGGAGTGCAGTGGCCACTCCCGGCCACCACAGCCTCAACCATCTGGGCTCCTGCAATCCTTCCACCTCTGCCTTCCAAGTAGCTAGAACTACAGGCACGCGCTACCACACCTGGCTAATTTGTTGATTTATTGTAGAGTTGAAGTCTCGCCAAGTTGCCCAGGCAGGTCTTAAACCCGTGGGCTCAGGCAATCCACTCACCTCAGCCTCCCAAAGCGCAGGATTACAGGCTGAGCCACCGAGCCCGGTTTAGAATTATGTTTTAAAAGTTACCAGTTTCTGCATGGTTCCATCACAAAGAACATCATATTCAAAATAAAGGTGGAGTCTTCAATCTGCGCTGTGGTATGAAGAAAATAAGTGGAATGGAGATGCAGGCACCTGAAATTGACCAGTTGTTGTAAGCCACTGTCTCTTTTTTGTTAACCAAAGATAGATAGATTAAATTACTTATTTTAGTATATAATTATATAAACATGAATAATAGGCCTTGTGTTTTTGATAAGCAGGGACAAACAAAGCCCCAGTACCATCTGTATTGTGTATGTTCCCTGAGACAATTGATAGTACCAACACCTTACAAATGAAGAGTTAGTTACTCCTAAGAAAAATAGCTTCTTAATGACGCTGAGCTTTAAAACCTGGAATAAAAGTTGCAGCAGAGATTTATGGTCACATATTTAAGCAACAGTACAAGTAAGACTATTAACCATCTGAGTTTTCTATTGGGAACAAATTTACAGCAGAGAATAATAAGACTTCTCTAAAAGACTAAAAGGATACCTGAAGAAATAATGTGTGCAAAGAGAACTTGAAGGTAGGAACACTAGTCATAGTCTAAAATGCTAACCCTTTACCCATTTAGAAATAAAAAGTGGAGCTCCCAGCCATGTTCATTTAATTTTACATAACACACTTTTTGAGGCTGAAGCAAATCTGACTGGTTTTCAATGTAAATACTAAAAAGAGTTCTTGAAGTTAAAAAGAGAACTCTCTAATCCTAAGGAGAATTAGAGAGAGGAGAGAGAGAGAGAGAGAGAGAGAGAGAGAGAGAGAGAGAGAGAATGGTAGTGTATTTTGTAATTCTTCTTTTTTTTTAATCTCAGGGTAAACCCTCCAGCTGCAAGCACAGCCAGAGAGTATGCTCAGTTTAAACAGGGAAAGGGTTAAGTCAACAGCTAACATACTGAAGTTGAATTTATATGTCAAGGCAGAAGACAATAGAAGCTGTAAAATTTAGTTATCATGGTTAATCTACATGGAAGATAGAATTGTGAGCCCTGCATCAAAAGCAGTTGTGAACATACTTGGTAAATACATTGCTAAAACTGCTTTATAGGAAATCATTGCTAGCTACCGGTGACCAACACCTTTGCTGAATAACTTGCATTTAATAGTTGAAAGATATTTGTCCCGAGTGGCCTCCAATATGATTGAAGTGAAGAGGTGAAAGCCTGTTAGACCCCAAAAGAATTAAGTAAAATCAAGTGAAATCAGACATATGTTTGCAAAGTTAGCCAAAAGAACACAATGAACATATTACAAAGAAAAATATGAGCTTGCCTTCTGTATTTCTACTGCTGCAGTACAAATTATCGCAAACCAGGTAGGTTAAAAAACAGCATAAATTTATTATCTTGCTGGTCAGAAGTACAGTAAGGTTCTTCACTAAAGTCAAGGTACTAGCAGGACTGTGTTCCTTTCTGGAGGCTTGAGGAGAGAATATATTTTCTGCTTATTTGTGTGTTGACAGAATTCAGTTCCCTGTGGTTATTAGACTAAAGGCCATTCATATCATGGGAGCCCCAAATCAGACAGGGCACTCACATAATTGTTTACCTGTTCTGAAGAAATCACCCAGAGGACAGCTGGCAAATACATGGGTTTATTAATACTTATAGGAGGAATCAAAGGCAGCTGGTCAGTACAAAGTTCTCCACTCCCCCAAAACATGGGGAAAGATTATAATTATATACCATACCCTCAGCATGGGAAAAGGAGCAAGACAAACAATAGCATTATGTACAAAGAAGCAGAAACAAAGTAACTGCCTTGAGGATGTGAG
The DNA here is from genome assembly GCF_000164805.1 of Carlito syrichta. Classification (NCBI taxonomy): domain Eukaryota; kingdom Metazoa; phylum Chordata; class Mammalia; order Primates; family Tarsiidae; genus Carlito; species Carlito syrichta. The sequence goes on from NW_007247120.1 coordinate 24,865, forward strand.
TGTGCATATCTCCAAAGGCATTTTGACAGGGCACAGATGGCCTTGGCCAAGGACATCCTCCTCCCGATTAAGGAAGAGTCATCAGCAGGAGAGGCCGAGCAGAGCATATGTCCTGCATTTACCTTGCACCATTCCTAGCTTCTAAAAGGTCACTTGCATTTCTTGGTTTGTAGCCCCTTTCCTCCACATTCAAAGTCAGCAACGGTAGGTTGATTATCGGTCTTCTTCCTTCTTTAGTCTCTACTCCATCCCTGTTAGTAAAAGTTTTTTTTTTTTTTTTTTTAGGAATACTGTGATAGATTGGATAATTGAGGTTTCAAGGTCTGTAATCTTAATTCTATCAATGGATTCTTTTTTGTTATATAAGGTACTCTAGTCACAGGTTCAGATGATTAGGACATGGACATCTTTGGAAGGACATTATTTTGCTAACTATATCTGCTAAGATGCCAATCCAGGATTAGTAAACGAAAGAGTGAGAAAGAAAATGGAGACAACATTTAGGAATAGGCCCTGACATTTACCCACATCATAGAGAGCCTGCAGGGTCCACACCACATTGTGATGAGTTGGAAGGCAAAGAGTTCCCTGGATATCTATGGCCAAGACTGAAGAATGACAGACCTATCTCTATTTAAATCCCGTTTTTCTTTTAGCTACCTCTCCTGTAGAATCTTACTTCTAAAGTCACCTACAACTACTATATAGCGATTTTCTAACTTTGTAGGTGACTTTAGAAGTAAGGTTCTTTGAGAAAACATTAAAAGTCATTAGATAGAAAGGCCATATATGACAAATTCACAGCTAAAATCATACTGAATAGGGAAAAATTAAAAGCTTTTCTTTTACAATCTGGAACAAGTCTGGGAAGCCTATTCTTCTCACTACTAGCTAGAACAATTGGCAAGAGAATGAAATAAAAGGCATCCAAATTGAAAAGGAAAACATGTTCAATTGTCTCTTTTTGCAGATGACATAATTTTATATTTAGAAAATCCCAGAAATTTTACCAAATGCAATTAGAATTTAAAAACAAATTTAGTAAATTTGTGGAATATAAAATCAACATAAAAGAATAAGTAGTGGTTCTTTACACTAACAACAAACTATCTGAAAACAAAATTAAGAAAACAAGCCCAGTTATAATAGCTACAAACAAAAATAGAAATAAATTTTATCAAAGAGGTAAACGATCTCTACACTGAAAACTATAAAACATTTATGAAAGAAACTAAAGAAAACACAAATAAATGAAAAAATACCCTGTTTTTGTGTATGGTAAGAATCAATATTCCTAAATGTCTCTACTACTTGCTACAGTTTGAGTCCCTCCCCCAAAGTTCAAGTATGGGAAATTAACACCTAATATAGCATGTTGAGAGGTGAGATCTCTAAGAGGTAATTAGATAACGAGTAAATTAATCTTGTTATTGCAAAAGTGGGTTAATTATTATGCAAATGTGTTTCTGATAAAAGGATGAGTTCAACCCCCTTTCATCTAGTTCCCCTGTGCTCTTTCACCATGTGATGCCTTTCATCATGAAATAATATGGCAATAATGCTTTTGCCAGTTACCATCACCTTCATATTGAGCCTCCTAACCACTAGAACTGTGAATAAAAAATATTTTTACATAACTTACCCAGTTTGTGTCACTCTATTATAGCAGCACAGCATGGGTTGAGATACCATTCAAAGCAATCTATAGATTCTATGCAGTCTCTATCAAAATGATAATGACATTCTTCACAGAAACAGAAAAAAAAATTCTAAAATTTATATGGTACCACAAAAGATTCCAAATAGCCAAAGCAATCTTGAACAAAAAGCAGGATTTCCAGGAAGATAGCAGGGTTACCAGTTGGACTGCATGAGTACCTGTGTGTGTGAATGATTGTATGGTGACAGGAACTGCAGCCGGCAGAGAAACTAACCAGACTCTCTAATGCCTGGGCAGAGAAGTGCTTCCAGGGCAGCCTCTGTGGAACAGTTGAACTTCATCTTAAAACCAGGCACTCTCTCTGTGTTGCATTGGGGCTGCTCTCTTCAATCTCAGAGAGCATCACCCTCATGCACCAGCCCTGGTAGATAATGACAGATGCAAAACCCCAGATGATCCACCCTCCACCCTGAGCCAGCTGCTGGATGATAGACACAGACAACAGAACAACCCAAAAAACAGGATGGGGAGTGCCTGATTCCTGGCAACAAGTGAAAGAGATCAGGATGGGAGAGCAGAGACAGGAGGCCCCATTTCTCTGCTGTGAACTGGATGCCCTGGGAGCTGTGACAAAGCGGAAGAGGAAGGAAGGCAGTGAGATCTCGAGATTCTGTGTTAAGTTATTTCAGTCCCCTTCCCTCACATGGGTGTACAATGGCTACCAATTGCAGGCAGCAGGGGGTGAAGATTCTAACATCCTAAGTTCCAAGAGCAAATAGGAAACCTGCAGTAACAGCCCTGTGTCCCAGAACCCATGACAAGAGGGAGACCACTTTCTCAAAAAGACATGGTAAAACTGAGAACTCTTTATCAATTTTTTTGTTTTTCCTTTTTTTTTTTTTAGTTTGTTTGTTTGTTTTTTGAGGGTGTATTAGTTTGCTTATTTTGTTTGCCTGCTTTGTTTGTTGGTTGGTTTTCTCTTTTCTTTCCTTCTCCTACTTCCCTTTGTTCTTTCTCTTTTTAATGTTTTTCTTTTTCTATTTTTCTTTCCACTTTTTCTCTCTTTCTCTTCCTTTCTCTTTTTTCCTCTCTTTTTCCTCTTCTACCCTGTATTGGAATCAGGGGCTATGCAAACATATCCACTGTAAGGTCATATTGTGCAGAAACAAAGAGTGAATTTCAGCTGGTCCATTCACCAGATAGCACATTATGAATTGCCAGTAGGTTCAGAATCCTTGTAGCACCTCTGCACCCCTTAGTAAGTGCTCAAAATTTTAAAGAAATAGCACAACACCCATCCCCAGCCCTACTTCATAATTGAGCAAACCCGAGCCCAAGCTCAAGGAAAGACAGAAAGTAGAGCAAGTATCAGAAGTGACTGCTCCTCCATTTTCCAAGAGCAACAGAATTAAAGTGAAAGTTAGGAGAACTTCTACAAATGGAGAAAAACCAATGAAAAACTTCTGGTAACTATCAGAGTCTCACCTAAGAGTCAGTGCTAGAAAGAATAGTTATTGGGGCACACACAATGGCTATCTCCCAGAAAGACAGTACCCAGAAGGTACTTATGGAGATAAGAGAACTGTTGGATAGAATGACTAAAAATCAAGAAATTCAAGGGCTAAAACTAAATAAAACTGCAATGGAGCTACACAGGCTCAAAAAGTGTACTTAGAAATAACAGAAATAAAGAACTCCATTAAAGAAATAAATAACAAACTGACAAGCATGGGAAACAGAATTGACCAGGCAGAAGAAAGAATCTCAGAGTTGGAAGACCAAAATACGGAACTAACCCAATCTATTAAAAATACAGATAATAAAATTAAGAAGAAAGAGGAAACTCTCCAAGAGATGTGTGATTTTATCAAACCTATATCTGATTGGAATACCTGAAATAGAAAGAGAAATGGAAAATACCTTGGAGCAAACATTCCATGAGGTCATTCAAGAAAACTTCCCTTCTTTGGTCAGAGAGATGACTATACAAGAACAAGAGATCCAGAGAAACCCTGCAAGACATCTTATGAGAAGACTAATCCTTAGATGCAGTAATTTGCCTACATAAATTAAGTATAAAAGAAGAACTCCTAAAGGCAGCAAGAGAAAAAGATCAGACTACTTACTAGGGGTGACCAATCAGAATTGCTGCAGACTTCTCTGCAGAAACACTACAAGACAGAAGGAATTGGACTCCAATCTTTAATGTTTTCAAAGATAAACAATTACAACCAAGAATTTCCTACCCAGCCAAGCTAAGCTTCATCAGTGATGGAGAATTAAATTCCTTCCCAGGCATCCAATTCTTAAGAGAATATGCTGCTTTGAGAACAACTCTACAGGACACATTTAAAAAGGTGCTGTGCACAGAAGAAAAAAAGAAGCAAAAGAAAGACCATCTACTTCACACGATCACAAACAAACACAGAAGCAGCAGAACACAGCACATCTGCAAAAATGAAAATGTACACATATATGAACATAAAAGCTAAACGAAAACAAAATGACCTTGTAAGAGCATTATGTCAGGGACAAACTCTCATATTTCAATAATCAGCCTGAACCTGAACAGGAATAGACTAAATGCACCACTGAAAAGACATAGAATGGCATACTGGATAGAAACACATGACCCAGTAATTTGCTACTTCCAGGAAACTCAACTCACCACAAAGGTTGGCCACAGACTCAAAGTTAGAGAGAGGATGGAAGACAACTTTTCAGGTGAATGGATCACAAAAGAGGCAGGAATTGCAATCTTAATATCAGAAAAAAACAACCTTTAAGCTTTCAAAAATTTTAAAAGATACAAAATAACACTATATAATGATAAAAGATCTGATCCATCAACAAGAAATATTCATCCTAAATATATATGCACCCAACACAGGAACAGTAGCTTTTATAAAGCAGCTACTAAGTAAACTAAAAAAAAAAAAAAAAATGATTCTAACACTATCATAGCTGGGGAATTAAATACCCCACTAACAACCCTAGATAGATCATTGAGGCAAAATCAACAAAGAGATCTGGAAACTCAAATTGACACTTGACCAAATGAACTTAGTAGATACCTACAGAAAATTCCACCCTACAGAATATGCATAGAACTCATCAACACATGGAATGCACTCCAAGATTGACCACATCGTTGGCCATAAATCAAGTATAAAAAATTTCACAAGGTTGACGTGCTGCCATGCACCTTCTAAGATTACAGTGAAATAAAAATAAATATCACCACCAACAAAATTCCCCCCAAACCCAAAAAGACATGAACACTAAGCAGCATGATGCTGAACAACGACTGGTTAAACACAGATATCAAAGCAGAAATTAAAAGATTACTGGAAACAAATGAAAATGAAGAAACATCTTATCAAAACCTCTGGGATGCCATGAAATCAGTGTTTAGAGGGGGATTTATGTCTCCACAAAAAAAAAATCAAGAAAATAGAAAGCTAATAAATTGAAAGCCTAACAAATCACCTAAGGGAACTGGAAAGGCAAGACCACAAAAACCTCATCTTCAACAGAAAAATCCAGATCACCAAAGCAAAACCGAAATATGGGACATAGAAGACAAAAATACCACGGAAAAAATAAGCAAAAAAAAATATGATTTTTTGAAAGGATAAACAAGATTGATGGACCTGTAACCAGAATGACCAAGAAAAAGAGAGAAAAGGCCCAAATAAACAGAATCAGAAATGCAAATGATCAAGTCACAACTGACCCTAAAGACGTCAAGGATTATCAGAGATTACTATGCACACCTGCATGGAAACAAACTCGATAAGATAAATAAAATGGAGGACTTTCTAACATAACAAAACCTCCCTAGGTTGAAACATGAAAAGACTGAGATCCTAAATAGACCAACAACAACCCAGGATATTGACTCTGACATGAGAAAACTACCTAAACAAACAAATAAACAATAGCCAAAAAAATTCACAGGAGTAGATGAATTTCAAGCAGAATTCCACAGAACATATAAGAAGGAGCTGATACCAATCCTCTTGAAAGTATTACAAACAATTGAGAAAGACAGTACTCTTCCCAAATCATTTTATGACGTTAACATCACACTGATACCAAAACTGGGTAAAGATCCAACAAAGAAAGAGGACTACAGGCCAATATCCCTGATGAACATAGATGCAAAAATTCTCAACAAGATTCTAGCGAATTGAATTCAACAACACATTTCAAAATCATCCACCATGACCCAGTAGGCTTCATTCCTGGGATGATGCAGGGCTGGTTCAACATTTGCAAGAGTGTAAATGTAATTAAATACATCAACAGATGTAAAAACAAGAACCATATCATTTGATGCAGAATAAAACTATTGATAAAATCCAACTGTTGATAAAAACCCTTGGACACCTAAGCATAAAGGGAACATATCTCAAAATAGTAAGAGCCATCTATGATAAACCCACAGCCAACACATTGCTAAATGGACAGAAATTGGAAGAATTTCCCCCTGAAAACTGGAACAACACAAGGCTTCCCCTCTCACCTCTTCTGTACAACATAGTGTTGGAAGCCTTAGCTAGAGCAATCAGACAAAAGAAGGAAATCAGGGGTGTCCAAAGAGGAAGTTAAGTTATCCCTCTTTGCTGATGATATAATACTATACCTTGAAAATCCAAGAGAGCTGTCAAAAACCTCCTTGCACTGATAAAAGACCTTGGCAACGTCTCAGGATACAGAATAAACATGCAAAAGACACTTTCCTTCTTACATACTAAAAATAAACAGAGAACCAAATAAAAAGCACAATCCCATTCACAATAGCCACACACACACAAAATGAAATACCTTAGCATCTTTCTAACCAGAGAAGTGAAAGATATTTACAATGAAAACTATAAGGCACTGTCCAAAGAAATCAAAGATGACACAAACAAAAATATTCCATGTTCATGGACCAGAAAAATCAGCATCGTTAAGACATCTATCCTACCAAAGAAAATCTACAGATTCAATGCAATACTCATTAAATTAACAACAGTCTTCTCAGACCTGGAAACAACAATACAGAAATTCATATGGAAACAAACGATCACAAATAGCCAAAACAATCCTTAGTGGAAGAAAAAAGGTAGGAGGTATCCTACTTCCAGACTTTAAACTTTATTATAAGGCTACAATAATCAAAACAACATGATGTTTACACAAGAACAGGCATATAGACCAATAGAACAGTATAGAGATTCTGGAAGCAAAACCTTGATTTCTCAGCCAACTCATTTCAACAAAACCTCCACTAACTACTTGGGAGAGAAGAACCTATTCAGTAAATGATGCTGGGAAAACTGACTGACCACATGCAGAAGAATAAAACAGGACTTACTTATCACCATACACAAAAATCAACTTCAAATGGATCAAAGACCTAAACATAAAACTCCAAACTTTAAGAATCTTAGAAAATGCAAGAGACTCCCTTAGAGAAATTGGAAGTGGTAACCAATTCTTGATCAAAACCCCCAAAGCCCGTGCCATAAGCGATAAGCTAGACAAGTGGGACCTCATCAAACTGAAAAGCTTTTGCAAAGCAAAAGAAACCATCAAGAGAGCAGGAAGACAGTCCACAGAATGGGAAAAAAAAATATTTGCCAGCTCTATATCTGACAAGGGATATACATCCAGGATCTACAAAGAACTTAAACATGCTGAAAAGATAAAAACAAACAGCGCCATTAAAAAGTGGGCAAAAGACATGGATAGACGCTTCTCAAAAGAAGACATACGAGCAGCCAACAGACACAAGAAAAAGTGCTCAGCCTCACTAATCATCAGAGAAATGCAAATCAAAATCATACTGAAGCCGGGCTCAGTGGCTCAGCCTGTAATCCCAGTACTTAGGGAGGCTGAGGCAAATGGATTGCCTGAGCCCGCGGGTTCAAGACCCACCCAGGCAACTTGGCGAGACCTTGTCTCTACAATAAAAAAAAAATTAGCCAGGTGTGGTAGTCTCCACCTGTTGTTCGAGCTACTTGGAGGGCTGAGGTGGAAGGATCACCGAAGCCCAGAAGACTGACATTGGGGTGGTTGTGAGCGTGCCACTACCCTTCAGTCTGGGCGACAGAGTGAGACTCCAACTAAAAACAAAAACAAAACAAAACAAAAAAGCCACACTGAGATACCACCTAACTCCAGTAAGAATGGCCATCGTTAATAAAACAAACAACAACATATGCTAGCAAGGATGCACGGAAAAAGGAATGCTTCTACACTGTTGTGGTAATGTCAACCTGTATGGAAAACAGTGTGGCAATTCTAAAAGAACTAGAAAAGGACCTTCCATACAATCCAGCAATCCCCCTACTGGGAATATACTCAGAGGAACTTAAATCACTCTACAAAAAGATGTCTACACATGCATGTTTATAGAAGTACTATTTACAATAGCAAAAACATGGAACCAACCGTGATGCCCATCAAAACTGGACTGGATAAAAAAATATGGTACATATACATGATGGAGTATCACACAGCCATAAAAAATGATAAAATCATGGACTTTGCAGCAATGTGAATGAATGTAGAGTCTACACTACTCAGTGATTTGTCACAGAAACAAAGAACCGAGTACCATATGTTCTCACTCATAAACGGACCCTGAACATTTACCATAATACTATGAAAAAGGGATTGGCAGTAGCTGGAAACTGCCAGGGGTGGGTAGGTACATAGCAATAAAAGTACCTGATCTCAAACCAAAGGTAGGCCCAAACTTTACCTGTATAATGACCACTTGTATATCTAGTCCTGAATTGTTCTCCACATCTTTAACATAAAATAAATTTAAGAAATACAAAACAAAAACAAACAAAAACAAAAAGAAGAAACCTGGAGATATCACACTCCCTGATTTCAAAACTTATTTTAAAGTAATTTTACTTAAACCATATGGTACTAGTACAAAAGCAGGCAAATAAACCAATGGAATAGAAGAAATAGCCGATAAATCCATAAATTTATGACCAGTTGATTTTTGAAAAAGGTGCTAAGAGCACACAACGGGGAGAGGACAATTTCATCAATAAATGATTTGGGGACAACTGAATAGCCACATGCAGAAGAATGAAATGGATTTCTTACCTTATACCACAATCAACTCAAAATGGATTAAAGGCCTAAATATAAGACCTGAAACTGTAAAACCACTAGAAGAAAACACAGTGGAAAAGATGCATTACATTAGTCTAGGCAATGATTTTTTTGAATATGAGCTCAAAAGCTCAGGCCACCAAAGCAAAAATAGGCAAATGAGATTCTATGGAGCTAAAAAGCTTCTGCACAGCAAAGAAAACAATAAATAGAGAGAAGAGACAACCCATGGAATGAGGGAAAATATTTGCCAATTATACATCTGTTAAGAGGTTAATTAATGTCCAAAATATATAATGAACTTAAACCACTCAATCGTAAGAAAACAACTGACTTAAAAGCATGAGCTAAGTACCTGAATAAACATATCTCAAAAGAAGAATACAAATGATCAAGAGGTATATATGAAAAAATACTTCACATCACTAATCAAGTAAATAAATTGCACATTTTACAATGGCTAATGTCAAACACACAAGCATACATACACACACACACACACACACAAACGGTGTTGGAAAGGATGTGGAAAGGGAAGTCTTGCATACTATTCTTGGGAATGTAAACTAGTGCAGACCTTATAGAGCACAGTATGAAGGGCTCTCAAACAATTAAACATAGACCTGACATTTCTACTACTGGGCATATATCCTCAGAAAATAAAATAAGTATGTCAAACAGATATTTGTACTCCCATGTTCATTACAACCATGATATGTCCATCAGTAGATGAATGTATAGAGAAAATATAAGATGTATTCACGATGAAATACTATTCAATATTTAAAAATAATGAAATCTTATCATTTGTGTCAAAATAAGTGAGCCTGGAGAATCTCGTGGTAAGTGAAATAGAGCAAGCACAGAAAGACTAATATCCTATGATCTCATGTATACGTGTAATCTAAAAAGGTTGAACTCATACAAATAAAAAGTAGAATGTCGGTTACCTATGATTGGGATTGGGGGGAGTTGGGGAGTTGTTGGTCAAAGGATATAAAATGTCAGTTACATAGCAGAAATAAGCTGAAGAGATCTTTTGTGCACCATGATGGTGCTAGTTGATAATATATTTTATACATTATCAACAATGTATATTGAAAATTGCAACCTGATCTCAGATCAGAAGTGGGTACCAAAGGGAGGCCCAAACTTTACCTATACAATGATCACTTATCTACCTAATCCTGAATTGTACCCCACTTCTTTCTTTCTTTTCTTTCTTTCTTTCTTTCTTTCTTTCTTTCTTTCTTTCTTTCTTTCTTTCTTTCTTTCTTTCCTTTCTTTTTCTTTCTTTCTTTCTCTTTTTCTTCCTTCCTTCCTTCCTTCCTTCCTTCCTTCCTTCCTTCCTTCCTTCCTTTCTTTCTTTTTCTTCCTTCCTTTCTTCCTTTCGTCTCACTCTGTCGCCCAGACTGGAGTGCAGTGGCCACTCCCGGCCACCACAGCCTCGACCCGCTGGGCTCCGGCGATCCTTCCGCCTCAGCCTTCCAAGTAGCTGGAACTACAGGCGCGTGCTACCACGCCCGGCTAGTTTTTTTGTTTTTTGTTTTTTGTTTGATTTATTGTAGAGATGAGGTCTCGCTTGCCCAGGCGGGTCTCGAACCTGCAGGCTCGGGCAATCCACTCACCTCAGCCTCCCAAAGGCGCGGGATTACAGACTGAGCCACCGAGTCCGGCTTCCTCACATCTTTATTTTATTTTATTTTATTTTTTTTTTTGAGTTGGAGTCATACTCTGTCACCCAGACTGGAGTGCAGTGGCCGCTCCCGGCCACCACAGCCTCCACCTGCTGGGCTCCGGCGATCCTTCCACCTCAGCCTTCCGAGTAGCCGGAATTACAGGCGTGCGCTACCACGCCCGGCTGATTTTTTTATTTATTGTAGAGATGAGATCTCGCTGCCCAGGCGGGTCTCGAACCTGCGGGCTCAGGCAATCCACTTACCTCAACCTCCCAAAGGCGCGGGCACCGAACCTGGCTTCCTCACATCTTTAAGTGAGTGGATAGGGTTCGAGACCCGCCTGGGCAGCGAGACCTCATCTCTACAACAAATCAAAAATGAGCCGGGCGTGGTAGCGAGCCTACAGGTAGCGCGCCTGTAGTTCCAGCTGCTTGGAAGACTGAGGCGAAGGATCACCAGAGCCCATCAGGTCCAGGCTGCGGTGGCCGGGAGCGGCCACTGCACTCCAGTCTGGGCTACAGAGTGAGACTCCAACTCAAAATAAATAAATAAATAAATAAATAAATAAATAAAATAGCTAAAAGAGTAGGTTTGAAGTGTTCTCATCATATACACAATGATATGTGAGGTGATGCATATTTTTATTAGTTCAATTTAGTCATTTCACAAAGCATGCATATTACAATACAACCGTGGTATATAATTTTTAATTTTATTTTTTAATTAAAAATAAGTAAATAACACAAAATTTACATACAAAATAAAAAGTTTTTAAAAGGCATTGAATATAATAGATCTGGAGAAAGCAAGATGCCATAGAAGAGAGACGTAAAGTTAAATTTAATACAAAGAACTTCAAATGAATCTTCTTACCTTACAAAAACAACTAAATTTTTTTTGAGAAATTAAGCAGAATTGATCTACTATAGACTAAGATACAATATACACTCAACATTTTATTAATGGAGAAAAGTCAAATGATTACTAATAATGTTTACTTAATTCTTTTGAATTAATAACCTATTAATTCAATATTCACTTGAAGGTTTTGTTAAATCTGTATTTGGCCATCTATTGGGAATGTAACACTTCAATTTTTATATTAATTCAATACTGATGCTTTCTGATCTGAAATAAAGAATTTAAGGAGTCGGTTGAAGGAATCATTATTTCCATTCACATTATTTTAAATTATACCAAAATTATTCTTTCACATTCTATATCTTTGTAGAGTGAGATAATTATGTGCATAAAAATGATTTCAAATAACTTTTGGTATCCATTTAGCTCTTAAATAATTAATGGTTATAACTAAAATCTTACTTTCCTAACAACAATATTTTACAACTATTGGATGTCAGAGGACTTTATTCTTCAAATGTAAGTAAAGCATCGTAGTATGTTGAATTATTAGGCTTGCTCAACCAATGTGAACTAAATTTAGGTAACAATTAGCTTACTCATTTTTATTTCACCTTTCCATACCAGCAGATAACAATTTTAACCACATTAAAAAGCAGTTAGCATATTTCCAATACCATTTTTCTATGCTAGTAGTAAAAGAAAAAGTCGAATTCAGTCTTACTGTGGAACCATCACAGAGATTCTGAACAGTGTGTTAATAAACAAATGTCTAGCCTTGTAAAAAGTGTCAGAGTGATCTATGGATATACACATAGCAGGTACAGGAAAATTGTGAAGAAGGCCATATGCCAGCTTTCAGTCACACTGTGAATCACTGTTGCTTCATTCTCCAGATGATAATGGGACCAAAATAAGTGAGTGGAGTAGACTTCAAGAGAGTCTATGAAAGAAAGATACAAATCAAGCTACATATTCTAACTATATCAGAGACAGTATGATACAGTAAATGTAGCATCAAACCTGGAGCAAGTGGCAAATACTGAAATTATAGGTTTCTGGAATCGGGATGAAAAGGGAGACAACATTTTTTTAACAATCCAAGTCAAATATAGCCATTTTAAAACATCACTACTTTTTCATAAGTCATGTTTGGGTAGGAGATTGATGTTCAAGTAAATTTGAACAAATGGCAAACCTAATAAAGACTTGATTAATTTTGAAAATAATGTGATTATTTTATTTGTTTACTCAAGAAGTAAAATGTATATACGTCTTGCCTAGTAAAAAAAATTATGTTACCTAAGTTTCTGATGCACAACTTGTTTAGCTTGATATTTCTATGTTAGAAATATTGTGATATATATGATCAGGAAACATGAAATTAATTGGAATTAAGATACCGTGTGAAAACCAGGAATTCTGAAAGAAAAAAATGTTAAGCCCAAGACGAGCCATAGACCCAGGGAGATAAGTGGTTTCTGGAACAAAGTTCTAAGCCATAGGAATTCAAGGCTATTGATATTGATCACAGAGCTAATTATTTAATGGTCAACATGTGAACTAACCCTTCTGGGTTTGATATACATAACTTTTAGGATTAATGGTGGACTTTATTAATATGCCTAGCTCTTTGTTTCCACACATAGACATATGTCACCTGGTCAAATGCCTAAAGGTTTTAATTTTAGGTAGCATGAAAAAATTAAAATAAAGGAGTCAGAAAGCTCATGCTTCAACACCTGCCCATCACTTATGAGGTTATAATCTTGAGGGAATCACTATTCTCAGTGTTTTAGGTTATTATCTATAAACGCAAATGACACTGTTCTGTCAGACTCATTGTAGAGAATACTTTGTTGTTCCACCCAGATCTTTTCAGATCCATTGTAGCATTACTGATTCAATTCAAGGAACTTTGCAGTTCTTTGGCGTTTGCTTCCAATAACTGACAACTGCAACTCTTTAAAGAACTGACCTAAGTCTCCTAGTACCAAGAGCCAGAATTGCTCAGGAGATACAGTCCATCACCACATGCACAATCTTGGCAGCCCAGAGCCAGGAAATAAGGGGTTAGTAATACAAAGCCCAGTTCACTTGTCTTTGTCTGAGACAGCCACTGAGGCATTATTTACATTCTAGAGTTTCACTGACATAGCTGGCTGAAGCTACACTCTGCAATGTTTGGTTTAAGATTGCATTCTTGTCTTTTTCTATGGTTTCTTCCCCATCTCTGCCCTGCTTATTCCACTGCTTCTGGTATGCCTAGAGACACTTCCTTAATAAATCATTTGCACAGGAATCTTGCCTTAGATCTGTGTTTGGGAAACCCAATATAAGACACTTACAGTACATAGTTTTAGAATGGTTATACGTAAATAGGAACGCCTTAGGATTAGATGTGATTTCTACTCCAGGACTCTATATAAGCTACTAGTGTCAGATGGGAAGTTAAAAGTATGCCAGTTTTCCTGGTACTATTTACCAAATAGGTTCTCCTCTTCCCAGTGGTAGTTGGTGGAAGCTTTGGTGAAGATTAGTTGGTTGAGAAATTGATGACTTGCTCATAAAATCACTATCTTGTTCCATTGGTCAATATGCCAGTTCTTGCACCAATACCAATATTTTGATTCTTGTAGCCTTATAGTAGAATTTGAGTATGGAAGTGTGATACCTCCTGCTTTTTTTTTTATTGCTAAGGATTTGTTTTCGTGGTTATTTATATTTCCATATGAATATCTATATAGTTGTCTCCAGGACTGAGAAGAATAATGTTGACAATTTAATGGGTATTGCTTTAAATCTGCCTTTAGTAGGATGGACATTTTAATAACGTTAATTTTTCCAATCCATGAGTATGGTTATTTTTCCATTTGTTTGTGTCTTCTTTGATTTCTTTGAGCAGTGTTTTGTAGTTTTCATTGTAAAGGTCTTTCACTTCTCTGGTTGGGAAGATGCCAAGGTATTTCTTTTTTGTGTGTGTGGCTATTGTGAATGGTATTGTGCTTTTTAGTTGGTTCTTTGTCTGTTTGCTGTTGGTATATAAGAAGGCAACTGTCTTTTGCACATTTATTTTCTACCCTGAAACTTTGCCAAAGTCCTTTATCAGTGCAGGGAGGTTTTTGAACACATCTTTTGGATTTTCAGGGTATAGAATCATATCATCAGCAAAGAGGGATAACTTAACTTATTCTTTTCCTCTTTGGATACCCCTGATGCTCTTCTCTTGTCTGATTGCTCTAGCTAGGACTTCCAACACTATGTTGAACAGGAGGGGTGAGAGTTCTGGTTTTGCCTTTTTCCAGTTTTCAGGGAAAATGCTTCCAATTTCTGTCCATTTAACAATATGTTGACTGTGGGTTTATCATAGATGGCTCTCACTATTTTGAGGTATGTTCCCTCTACGCCTAGGTATTAGAGGGTTTTTATCAAGAAGGAATATATGATCATGTGGTTCTTGTTTTTACATCTGTTGATGTATTTAATTACATTTATGGTCTAGTGGATGTTGAACCAGTCCTGCATACCAGGAGGGAAGCCTATTTGGTCATGGTGGATGATTTTTGAGATGTATCGTTAGATCCAATTTCCTGGAAAAATGGGCTGACCACATGCAAAAGATTGAAACCTATCACCATACACAAAAACCAACTCTATATGGATCAAAGAACTAAACATAAAACCTCAAACTATATGAATTCCAGAAAACTCAGGAGACACCCTGACAGAAATTGGAATAGGCAACCAAATCCTGATCAAAACCCCTGATGCCCATGAGGTAAGAGATAAAATAGGTAAGTGGGACCTCATCAAACTGAAAAGCTTCCGCAAAGCAAGATAAACCATCAAGAGAGCAGGAAGACAACCCACAGACTGGGAAAAATTATCTGCCAACTGGATATCTGACAAAGGCCTAACATCTAGAATCTATTGTAAAGTGGGCAAATGATATATATATTCACTTCTCAAAAGACATACAAGCAACCAACAGATACATGAAAAAATACACAGCCTTACTAGCCTTCAAAGAAATGCAAATTAAAACTACACTGTGATACCTCCTAACTCCAGTCAGGATGACTATAATCAGTAACTCACAAGAAAAACAACAGATTCTAGAAAGGATGAGTGGAAAAGGGAGCTCTTCTACACTGTTGTTGGGAGTGTAAACTGGTAAAACCTCTGTGTAAAACAGTGTGGCAATTCCTAAAAGATCTAAAAATTGACCTTCCATATGATCCAGCAATCCCCTTTCTGGGAATATATCTGAAGAAACTCAAATCACTCTATAAAAAAAAAAAACCTGAACACGCATGTTTATTACAGCATTATTTGCAATAGTAAAGATATGGAACCAACTGTGCTGCCCATTGAAATTGTATTGGATAAAAAAGTGTAGTGCACATACATGATGGAATGTTATGCAGCCATAAAGAAGAACAAAATTATGGACTTGGCATCAACTTGGATGGATTTGGAATCTATAATACTCAGTGATCTATTGCAGAAACAAAGATTTGAGTACCACCTATAGTCACTTATAAGTGGACCCTGAACATTTATCATATTATTATAAGAAAGTGATTGGCAGTAGTGGGAGGGGAGGGAGGTGGCACATAACATCAATAAGGGTACCCAATCTCAAACCAAGTGAAGTGGGGACCAAAGGGAGGCTCAAAATTTATCTGCATGATTACCACTTATGTACTTAACCCTGAATTGTACCCCACATTTTTAAAATAAAACATAATTTTTTTTTAAAGTTAAAAGTATGGCTTTACACTATCTCTCCGAGGAATGTGTTTTTTGTGTTGTAAAATTTCATGATTCCGGTGTTGCTTTAAATATACACGAAACCCTTAAAACTTTAAGGCACAAAACCATTGTAGAGTACAATTATAATTCTTTATTTAACAAATATAACTACAAAGGTGATGCTTGCTATGAAAGGTAAGTATAGAAAATGATTAGGGCACATAGCAAAAATCTAATTCAGGTTAGAATGCAGGCAAGGCTCCCCTGTAGAAATGACAATCAAGTTGAGACTTGAAGCAATTGTCAGACCAAAGTGTTGGGGGCCACAGAAGTGTTAAGTGTTCCAAATATAATGAATGGAATCAACACGATTCCTAAGGTTAAAAGGAACACGGTAAATACAAAAAGTGAAAGAGCAATATTCTCTCAATAAATGCAAAAAGTTCATTTCTGCTTTAAGGATGTCTCCTCTCTCTTGATTTTTTTCTCCTCTTATCTTTTAGTGAATTAGTGCAATGTTTATAAATAATTTCATTTAGTACACTCTTAACTCAAAGTTTCCTAATCCTTGCAACGGTATGAGTCAGAATGCAGTGATACACCCGATTATCAATTTTCTAGTTTTGTGAGTTTAAATTAGAACCTTCTCCAATAATTCTTAATATAATTTATGAAAGAATCTAATAGAAAATTTATAAAGAAAAATTAATCTTTTTAATCTTTAAAACATTATAAAAATCTTTTATTTTCGGCTAGCCACCATCAAAAATATAAAATTTTAAAAGAATAAACCATTAGTATTTGGTTGTTACTTAAAATAAGAATTGTGCTTTCAGAAAACATCAAGTCTAATCAATATCTACAAATCTGCGAAAATATGGACAGCAAAAACTATATAAAATCGCATATACACCGAGAATTACAATGAAGTTGAATAAATACACAAGTTCATACAATAATGAAAAATAAGAGCATGATATTGTCTAGCAACATAGGATTTGTTTGTGTGTCCTAAATAATCAATTTTGCTTATTCAAAACAATTTCAATTTCTAAAACAACTAAAAAGTCAATCATTGGACCTATATAAAATAGGTTATTTCAAAAAAATTTTTCACTATATTCATTCCTTTTCTATTGTCCAGAACTATATTTTTAAACGTTTTACTCAAAGGGCCATAAAGAATATCAAGCCAGAAATATCCTGGTTCTTGCTCCAATAAGTCTTTTTTTGTTTTACTTTGGTTTTTGTTTACATATTGCTTGCAAAAACCCTGTACTTGACAGTTTGGATTTTGTGGAAAAATAGGTAAAGTTTATGAAAATGCTGAATATAAATCTACATCACGTGACATGCCTTGCCTCAATCAGTGAAAACAATGAGAACTGTCTGAATCCCCAGTCCAAACCCCAGGATTTGATTTTTAAAAATGAGGTAACCTTACAGTTTTCTTAATATTCTTCAGTAAAGCTAAGAAGAAAGCAAAGGTTTAGGGAAAGATGAGGTAGACAATCACTTCAAACTCTGCTCATGAACAATGCTTTATATTAGCAAATATTTGTAAATTATAGTTGAGTTTACAAAAGTGAGAGGAACAGAAAAGCTACCCCTCTGTGGAAAGCATGGCTATGATTATAAATTTTAAAAGTATTTATTCTCAGGGACAATGCCTTCAAAAACTTAGCACATGATATTTATCCCCTTAACTGCCTTTCTCAATCTGATTGCCTTCTAAAGAGAGCAAATTTATGTGGTTTCATGCAAGACCTTTTTAAAATAAATCTAAGGAATAGAGTAGGATGTGAATTCCACAGGGAATGTGAGCCCTAAAGAGTGATCAGTGCCTGAAAGGATGGAATAATGAAGGGCATGAAGGATTAATTTTGACATAGACCATGGCCCACTTCCATATTTTACCTTCAAATAACTCGTTTATATGTCAGATTAGAGCTCATAAAGTAGTGTATGAAATAATAATTATCTCAATGGCCATTATTAATGCTCAATGAGTCTACATACCTAAAGTCCTGCAATTATAATTATCCCATTCTTTAAGGTTGCTGAATCTCTCTATAGTTAATCCACAGGTAACCTACTATTTGACAATCTAATTTAGGAGATCCTGGCTACTTTGACTCTCAAATAAAATACAAATTCCCTAGAGGCAATTTCCATGACCTTTATAATTTAAAGAGTTATTTTTGTGTCTTCTGTAGTACTTACAACAGTATTGGAACCACTTTAGTTGTTCAAAATCAAAATTAATGGATTCATAACATAAATAAATGACTCCGTTCATTGTATGTTCTGCACATTTTATCAAATAATATCCTAACTAAACTTCTAAAACTTTTTGTTTTTACCCACCAATAGAACAAAATAAGAACAATGTGTACTTAGAAGCAATATCTTTAGCACATATAAATACATATTTGTATATATATGCATTTGTATGGGTTAAATATAAATATATAATATACATAAATATATGTATATAAGCATGTGTATACACACACACACACACACACACACACACACACACACACACACACACACAATTTCCTCAACAAAACTCCATTAGAGATCATGTTAATTTAAATTGAGGGAAGAGCCGTGCTCGGTGGCTCAGTCTGTAATCCTGCGCCTTTGGGAGGCTGAGGTGAGTGGATTGCCTGAGCCCACGGGTTCGAGACCCGCCTGGGCAGCGAGACCTCATCTCTACAATAAATCAAAAAATTAGCCGGGCGTGGTAGTGCGTGCCTGTAATTCCGGCTACTTGGAAGGCTGAGGCGGAAGAATCGCTGGAGCCCAGCAGGCGAGGCTGCGGGGGCCGGGAGCGGCTACTGCACTCCAGTCTAGGTGACAGAGTGAGACTCCAACTCAAAAAAAAAAATGAGGGAAGTAAGGCTCAGAGAGGTTAATTAGTTATCTGTTGAAACTCATAGTACTAATTGAAGACAGGTTTGTTGGTTGTCAAAGACTAAGTTTCTTCCACCGGACTCTTTAATGGTGAATTTTTCCTCTATCTTCATGGTCTCACGTTCCTATTCTTCTCTGTCAAATATTGCCATACCTTATAGTGAACAGTGATCAAACTAGATGTATGTTTTTGGCAATTTCCCCATACATATATAACAACAAAACGTTTTGTAGTTCCTCATTACCAAAATAGTGACAGAATTTTAGAGAAAGGAGTATATTATTAGGTGCATAAATAGCCTCTTTGATTTATAATTGAAAAAAAGGTTATATATATTTTTTGCCTAAAATCTCACATATAATGATGAGCAGAAGTCAGTGTGCGTGACTCTCTTTGCTTACTGTTTTGAGTTCTTTTATCTACTTTGTGTTGAGACATCTATCTCAAAATCAGTATAAGTTCTGCTACTATGGAAGCATAAAAAAGCACAGAAAATTGAGCTGACTTTGACTTTGAGGAAGTTTGATACATTAAAATTTTTTATATAAAATGATGTAAGCTGAGACTGATTTTGCTTACCTCAGAAGTGATTTACTATATGTACCCTTAAATATTCCTTAGCTTCTCTATGTGCCTGTATTATAGATATTTTGTAGTACCCTAAAGGGTAAACAAGGGATCTGAGAATAATTCCAAAATGGTGAAGACATTATATTTTCATTTTTAGCCAAAATATGGTAAACAACATATTATATAACTATGGTCTTTTAAAAACAACTACATAACTACTAATCTTGTACTTGTGAATCACATATAAATGTATAGATAAATGTATAATATATTGTATTACTCATTAAATATTGCCTAAACTGAATTTCCTTAACATATTTTAGAGAAAGTCATTGAGAACTTAACACAATAGCCTCTTCAAAATTTCTGACAATATGAAATAGTAGATTGTATTAAGTAGTTTTTAATACTTAGATATAATGAAAATATATCAAAATAAAGCTTTCTATTTGCCATGTTATCACATCAGCAATTGAATTAGTATTTTATCTTGAAATGATTTTGTGTGGCATGAATAATTCATCTAGTCCCTAAAACAAATATGTATTTTTTGTAACCTAGGAAACATAGAATAGTTAGGAATGGATATGTTATTATTTTTTATGAGTTTTTAGGGTAATCAGGAGCATAAAAATAGTCCTCTGGAGCTTCAAGAAATAAAACCATCTTTCTTACAACATCGTGTAAAGATTCTGTAACCTTTGTAACATAAGAGGGATTATATTGTCTCACAAATGAGCTATTCCTATACAATTTCTTCAAAATATAGTATCAAAATAACCACCTCTTTGAACTTACAGGCTTAATTTCCTAAGCTTACTTTTCTCCTGACATATTTTTGAAGTTGGTCTTAGAGGGCATATAATTTTCCTGTCATATTTTGCTTTTTGTATACATTTTCTTAAAATTCTACCTACAGGTCTTCAAAATTGGAGGGGGGGAGGACACTGTTAGGGTCTAATATTTCTGTCTTTCATTCAGCAACAAGCAAAGATGACAGAAAAATACACGGGTGTTAGAACGATAGCAATAACAATAATATTCAAACTCAACAGACAGGTGATTTCTTCAAAATGGTAAGCAATTGGTTTTTATTACTTTACCTTTGCATGGGAAATGAAAGTTCTTAAAATATGTGCACACTTATTATCTCATTTAATTATTATATCAACTGAATGATATATTTAATATGACTTTCTTTGATTTAATTCATAAGAAAACTAAGCCTTGCAGAAGTTAAACAAATTGACCAAGGTATCACAATAGGTTCTTAAGTAAAAATACGGTAGCTCACTCTCTGATGCTTAAATTTTCATCCAGCTTTGGCAATTATGATCTTCTGAAAAAATATTTCTTTTAATAGTAGTTTACAAGCTAGTTCACATGTATTTAATTTTTAATATTTTAATATTGGGGATACATAATAGTTGTTTATATTTATGGGGTGCATGTGATGTTTAGAGACATGCATACACTTTGTAATAACCAAATCTGGGTAATTGGGATAGCCATTACCTAATATATTTACCATTTTTTTTGTTTTGGAAACATTTCAAATCCACTCTTTTAATTGTTTTAAAATATACATGTTATTGTTAAAGCCAGTTGCCCTATTGTACTACTGAACACTAGATTTTATTCCTGCTAACTGTACTTTTGTACCCACAAACTAGTCCCTTCTTGTCACCACTCCCCACTACCTTTCCAAGCTTCTGGTAGCTATCATTCTACTCTCTACCTTCCTAAGATCAGTTTTTTAGCTACCACATATAAGTGAGAACATGCAATATTTGTTTTTTCTGTGCTGACTAATTTCACCTAACATAATGACCTCCAGCTCCATCTATGCTGTTGCAAATAACAGGACTGTATTCTTTTTATGGTTGAATAATATTCTATTGTGTATATGTAAACAATTTATTGTCCATTAATCAATAAGTAAAAATACAGTCAGATATATTTCTTTACTTAATGATTCATGTACTAAATATTAGTGAAATGCTCACTATATGCTAATTACTTACTAACTCTAGTTGTCAGGTGATAAAGCAGGCATAGTTCCTATTCCCATAGAACTGAAAATCTAGTCAGGTAGACATATAAGAATAAAAAGCATCTGCAAGGCCCTATATCAAAATAACCTGATTTATGTTGTAGTAGCAAACATCTGTAATATTTACCCAACAAAAATTATTTTATTGTGGATGCTACATATCCAACAGCATTTCAGAGTGGGGTTATTTTCAACATTGTGGCTCAAGGACCCCTGCTAACAGAGTCTCCATTTTGTCTTATAAATCTATGATCAACAAAGCAAGAGGAAAAAACAAGGTAAACTACTTACTGTTTTTAATTTTGTATTTCTTAAGGTCATTTTTTTTTTTCTTTTTTTTTAGTTGGAGTCTCACTCGGTCGCCCAGACTGGAGTGCAGTGGCCGCTCCCGGCCACCGCAGCCTCGACCTGCTGGGCTCCGGCGATCCTTCCGCCTCAGCCTTCCGAGTAGCCGGAATTACAGGCATGTGCTACCACACCCGGCTGATTTTTTGATTTATTGTAGAGAGGAGGTCTCGCTGCCCGGGTGGGTCTCGAACCCGCGGGCTCAGGCCATCCACTCACCTCAACCTCCCAAAGGCGCGAGATTACAGGCTGAGCCACCAAGCCCAACTCATTTTTAAATTTTAGATTGGGGGTACGTATGTGTGCTCGCTACATGGGCATATTGCATAGTGGCGGGGATTTGGTCTCAGGTGGTCCATTCCCCAGAAAATGAATATTGGGACCTGAGTAGTTTCTGAACCCTAACCCCTCTTCCCCCTTCCCCCACTTTTACACGCTGTTGAATTCGTTTTGCTAATATTTTGTTGAGAATGTTTGTGTCTATATTCACAAGGGATATAGGTCTGTAGTTTTCTTTTTGGTTGAGTCTTTGCCTGACTTTAGTATCAGAGTGATATTGGTCTCACAGAAAGAGTTAGGAATGATGCTCTTCTCTTCAATCTTGTGAAATGGCTTCAGGAAAATTGGTACCAGTTTTTTTGTTTTTTTTTTTAGATGATCTGGTGGAATTCAGCTGTGAGTCTGTCAGATCTGGGACTTTTTTGTTATTGAGAAACATCTAATACTGTTTCAATCTTGAGTACATTATTGATTTGTTCAGGGTTTCTATTTCTTCCTGATTCAAGTTTGGGAGGTTGTATATTTCCAATATTTTATCCATTTCCTCTAGATTGTCTAACTTGTTTGCGTTGAGGTGATCATAATAGTCTTGAATGATCTTTTGAATTTCCATCATATCAGTTGTAATGTTTCCTTTTTTCATTTCTGATTGAGCTAATTTAAATCTTCTTTCTTCATGTTTTAATTAATCTAGCTAGTGGTCTATCAACTTTGTTTATCTTTTCAAAGAACCAACTTTTTGTTTCATTGATCTTTTGTCCTTTTAAAAATTTTTATTTCATTTAGTTCTGTTCTGATCTTCATTATTTCTATTCATCTGCTAGCTTTGGGTTTGGTTTGTTTGTGCTTGTCTAGTTCCTGGAGGTATGATATTAGGTTGTCAGTATGCAATTTTTCAGTCTTACTAATGTAGGTCTTAAGTGCTACAAATGTTCCTTTGAACACAGCCTTGGCTGTGTCCCAGAGATTTTAATAACTTGTTTCATTGTTGTCATTCATTTCAAGAAATTTTTAAATTTTTATCTTGATTTCATTGTTGACCGAAAGATCATTCAGGAACAAAATGTTTAACTTACATATTTTTGTTGGGTTTTGTGAGTTATTTTTGGAGTTATTTTAAAGATTTATTCCACTGTTGTCTGAGAAGGTGCTTGATGATTTTGATGTTTATAAATTTCTTGAGACTTTTTATGGCTTATTTCATTGTGTATATTGGAGAGTGTTCCATGTACTGATAAGAAAAATGCATATGCTATAGTTTTGGGGAGGAATGTTCTGTATATGTCTGTTAGTTCCATTTTTTTCTAGAGTCCTGTTTAACGCCAATGTTTCTTTGTTGATGTTCTGCCTTAATCATCTGTCTATTGCCATCAGTGTGGAATATTGAAGTCTCCCACTATTGTATTCTCTCTCTTTTTTTTTTTTAGGACTAGTAGAATTTGTTTTATAAAGCTGGTGGCTCTGGTGTTAGGTGCATACATATTTTAAATTGTTATATCTCCTCATTGGATTGATACCTTTACTATGACGTAATGGCCATCCTTGTCTTTTATTTATTTTATTTATTTTTTGCTGTTGTTAATTTAAAGACTTCTTAAATTGTTTTTATTTTAAAGACGTGGGGTGTAATTCAGCGTTAGGTATAAAATGGTTCATTATGTAGGTACCCTTGTTGATGAGGTGTACTTCTCCCTCCCTTGGCAGTTTCATTCAATTGCCACTGCCACCCCCTCCCCTGGCAGTTTCCTACTACTGCCAATCCTTTTCTTATAGTATTATGATAATTGTTCAAGTTTTGCTTATGAGTGAAAACATATGGTACTCTGTTCTTTGTTTCTGTGATAGATTATTGAGTATGATAGACTTTAAATTCATCCATGTTACTGTGAAGTCCATATGTTTGTCCTTGTTTATGACTACATAATATTCCATTGTGTATATGTATCACATCTTTTTTATCCAGTCCAGCTTTGATGGGCAGCATGGTTGGTTCCATGTTTTTGCTATTGTGAATAGAGCTGTAGCAAACATGCATGTTCAGGTATCTTTTTTGTAGAATTGATTTGAGTTTCTCCGGGTATATTTCCAATAGGGGGATTGCTGTTGTTTCCAGGTTCTTGCTATTGTGAACAACGCTGCGATAAACATACATGTGCAGGTATCTTTTTTATAGAGTGATTTGAGTTCTTCAGGGTATATTCCCAGTAGGGGGATTGCGGGATCATTTGGAGGGTCGATTTTTAGAGCTTTTAGGAATCGCCACACTGCTTTCCACAAAGGTTGCACTAGTTTACACTCCCACCAACAGTGCACAACCATGCTGCCCATCAAAAGAGGACTGGATTTAAAAAAATGTGGTACATATACATGATGGAATACTACGCAGCCATAAAAAAGAACAAAATCATGAACTTCGCAGCAACCTGGATGGAACTAGAGTCTATAATACTGAGTGACCTCTCACAGAAACAAAGATGATGAGTATCACTTGTTCTCACTCATATAATGGACCTTGAACATCCAATGTAATACTATAAGAAAATGACTGAC
>NW_007247120.1:49721-82575 GCF_000164805.1 Carlito syrichta
TACCCCACAAAACGATCATAAAAAATATTGATTAAAAAAAAAAAAGAGAGAAGAAAAAAAAAATAGGGGATTGCTGGGTTATATTTCTTCCAGAAATTGCCACACTTCCAAAGAAAATGCACTAGTTTGCATTCCCACCAGCAGTGTAGAAGCATTCCTTTTACTCTAATCCTCACCAGCATCTGTTGTTGTTTGTTTTATTAATGATGGTCATTCTTACTGGGGTTAGGTGGTATCTCGATGTGGTTTTGATTTGCATTTCTCTGACGATGAGTGAGGCTGAGAACTTTTTCATGCATCTGTTGCCTGCCCATATATCTTCTTTTGAGAAGTGTCTATTCATGTCTTTTGCCCACTTTGTAATGGGGCTGTTTGTTTTTTTCTTTCAGTGTGCTTGAGTTCCTTGTAGATCCTAGATGTTAGGCCTTTGTCAGATATACATTTGGCAAATATTTTTTCTCATTCTGTGGGCTGTCTCCATGCTCTCTTGATGGTTTTAAAGACTGTTTTATCTGTTTTGAGCATGGCTACTCCTGCTCATTTTTGGTTTTCATTTCCATAGAATAATTTTCTCCACACCTTTACCTTGAGTCTATAGGAGTCTTTGTGAGCATCTTGAAGGTAGCATATATTTGAGTTGTGCTATTTTATTCATTCTGTTAGTCTATATCTTTTTAGTGGGGCATTGAGACCATTTATGTTTAAAGTTATTAATGATATATAAAGTATTATTCTCTTCATCATACTGATTGTTATCTGGTTGTTTTATTTATTTTCTCTATTGTGTTGGTGTTCCATAAGACCTGTAAACGTTATGATTTTCAGCATTTTACTTCTGGTGTATTTTGACGTTTTATTTCAGTATTTAAAACTCCTTTGTGTATTTCTTGTACAGCAGGCCTAGTGGTGAAACATTCCCTCAGCATTTGCATGTCTGCAAAGTTCTCTGTTTTGAGTCTTTAGGGGGAGTGCAGGGGAGAGAAGCTGAAGTATCCTGCAAGTGTGCTGTCTTAGCTATCCCAGTGTAGATTAGAAGGAAGTCCCAGGCCACTGGGGTACATCTGTTGTGTAGAATAGTCACAGAAGAGTTAACAAGAGGATTGAGAGGCTGCTATGGCAACAAGCCCCACCTGGTTTCTGCTTTGGCTTCAGGCAATCTGCACTCTGCGCATCCTGTAGGCAACCAACTTTTGATCAAATCCCAAAAGCGAATGCCAAAAAATCTATGATAGACAAGTGAAACCTTATCAAACAAAAACTTTTGCAAAGCAGCAGAAGCCATCAAGAGAGTGGACAGACAACCCACAGAATGGGAAAAAATATTTGCTACTTATATATCTGACAAAAATCTAATATCCACGATCTACAAGGGACTCAAATGAGCCAAAGGGGAAAAACAACAACAACAACAACAATAACAATCCAGCCCTATTAAAAAGTGGGCAGAGGACATGAATAGACACTTCTCAAAGAAGACATATGAGCATCCAACAGATACATGAAAAAAATGTTCAGTCCCACTAATTATCGAAGAAATGCAAATCAAAACCATATTGAGATACTACTTAACACCAGTAAGAATAGCCATCATTAATAAAACAAAAAACAGTTGCTGGTGTGGGTGACAAAAAAAAAGGAACACTTCTACACTGTGGGTGGGAGTACAGGCTAGTTTAGCCTCTATGGAAAACAGTGTGTCATTTTCTAAAATAACTAGAAATTTACCTTCCATGCATCTAGCAATCCATCTTTCGGGAGTATACTCAGAGGAACATAAATCATTCTACAAAAAAAGACACCTGCACACGTATGTTTATTGCTGTATTATTCACAGTAATAAAACATGAAACTAGCCCTACTGCCCATCAAAAGTAGACAGGATAAAGAAAATGTGGCACATATACAAGATGAAGTTTTACACAGCCATAAAGAAGGACAAACTCATGGACTTCAAAGTAAATTGGGTGGAGTTGAAGACCATCATACTTAGTGATCTAAACAAAGAACTGAATACTACATGTTCTCACTCATAAGTGAGACTGAACATTAATCACAATAACACAAGGGAAGGGTCAGCAGTTGCAAGACACTGCCAGGGGAGGGAGGAAGGAAGTGGGAGCATGTAACAATACAAAGGGTACCTGGTCCTAAGGGAAAGTGAGGACCAGTTGGAGACCCAAACTTTACCTGCACATAAATTACTTATGTATCTAATCCTGACTTGTACTACACATCTCTATAATAAAATAAGTCATAAAAAGCTGAAAATAAAAACTATTTTGTAAAAACTGTAGTAATTTATCTGAGCATCCATATTGTGTCTTCTAATATGACATAAAATGATTTATAGATTTTTATTCCATCACAATAAGTAATTATTATGAAATGACATATATAATTCTGACAATAGTATTATAGTTATTTCTTATAGTCTAAAATACAAATTGACTTCTACCAGAAATACACACACACACACACACACACACACACACACACACACACAGACACATATATAATCTAGAACAGGAGCTTGTTTAAAAAAATCATTGATACATAACAGATGTACATATTTTGAGAGTACAGGCAATAATAATTTAATACGCTTATATAATTCAAAAACAGCAAATCTGTGTAATTGGTATAACCATCACATTAAATATTTGCATTTTCTTTATACTAGAAATATTTTCATTATTCTTTTCTAACACTTTTGAAATATACAATAGATTATTATAAACTATAATTGTCTTCTTGGTCTATCAAACACTGTCTTATTTCATCTATCAAACTGCATATATGCACTGAATAATCAGTCCCCCTTTTAAACCTGCCTATATTCCAGGATGCTAGTAAACATTTGGAATTGCATGAAAATTTGTGCACATATGCATTATTTTTCTGGGACGATAGCTATTTTCTTAGTTTTTGTCCACAAAATATCTAAAAATTCTTCAAAATTTTATAAGTCTATTATGTGGAATTAGAGCATTATATTTGAATTATGAGTTGAACAAGCCTTTTGATTACTATTAACCAATTGTCTCATTTGTCAATTGAGAATATTGTGTACTCTACCTCAAAAACAATACTATGAATATGAATACTCATTTGTGAAATAATTAGTAAAATATTAGTTATCTTCAGAAATCATGGTTTTAAAATTATGGTTGCTTTCACATGGGATCTGAACATTAACTACTTAACCTCTTGTCACGTGCTAATAAATCTCTTAAAATCTTTTAAAATATCATCTTATTTTGTCCTCAATAGCATAGGTTTTATAATGATTCCCATGTTATTAATAAGAAAATAGAGGGATAAAAATTCTTGTTAGTGTACTACCTGTTGCTGCATGGCACCCAATATGGTAGACACATTTTATTCTGTAAATTTTTGAGATCTCTCCCTTTAGAAAAATTATGCAGTTTCTTCTTTATTTAATCCAGATATGGCAATGTGACTTTGTTTAGCCAATAAAATGTAAAAAGTGTCTGTCACTCCTGGGCATAAGGTTTCAGAACCAGAATAAAATTCATAAATTCCTGATTATGTCTCTCTGATTATGGAAGATGTGTCAAGCAGAACCTTTGTTAACCTGATTCAGAAATAAAGAAGATGTGTAATAGCTGCCCCAGCAAACCCCCCAAATTAAAAGAGGTACGAATGAGAAATAAGTATCTTCATCTTGTGAAAATTTGGGATATGTTGGTTACCACAGCAAAATTTACCCTATATTGACTTGCACATACTGCCATTAAATGAGAGACCAAAATTAGAGCAAAGCCTGCCTAGCTCCCAAAGCTGAGCTTATATAACCACTCTGCTACACTGCCTTTCTTGATTTCACAAAGAACTTTTTAAATGCCCATTATTTTATTGACCTCTTAAGTTTTATGAAGAAACATTTCATTGTTCTCTTGAGGGACATTTTGTTCTGCGTGGTGCCAGTTTGCAGAAAACAATGATTAGGTATAATCTTGTCAGACTTCCCAAAGGGCTATTTTATACTTTGGAATCCACTCCGACATTGAAGTGGCAAATCTGTGTGAATCCAAAAAAATACTTATGCAAAGCTAACTGGGGGGAGAAAGAAAGATATCTGGACCTTAGATTATTCATAGGACCTCTACTTTTAAATTGATGCTACCCTGCTAAAAGAAAAAATAAGTAAATAAAACTTTTTAAACATTTTTATTATGTTTTTGTAAAAGTACTTCTATAAGTTTATTTCTTTCTACTTGCACTACCACCAATTTACTGAAAGGAATTGAGATGATCAAAAAGACTTTATGAACTAAAAAAGTGGCTAAAATTACTTTGATGAAGATGAGGATGATGGCAAAATAATGGCAGGGAGATCCAGCAGGTGACACTTACAAAGGGTTTAGTATGTGCCAGGCACTCTAGGCGATTTGTCATCTAGTAACCTTATAAAGTGCATGTGTTACATCCTCCATCTTACAGAGGGAAAGCTAATGTAACTAAAGAAAGTGTGGAGTAGCAGACCCAGGCAAACTGACTTCAAAGACCCCATGCGTAATCACTCTACTACACTTGTCTTGCACAACTGAGACAAAATCCAGCTTCTTCCCAGGTAAAGTTTTCATAGGATGTTGGATCGTAGATTAAAGTTCTTTATCAGAAACTCATTTCTTTGCTCCTTCCTTCCTTCCTTCCTTCTTCCTTCCTTCCTTCCTTCCTTCCTTCCTTCCTTCCTTCCTTCCTTCCTTCCTTCCTTCCTTCCTTTCACTTGGAGTCTCACTCTGTGGCCCAGACTGGAGTGCAGTGGCCGGGCCTCAACCTGCTGGGCTCCGGTGATCCTTCCACCTTAGCCTTCCAAGTAGCCAGAACTACAGGCACGCGCTACCACGCCTGGCTAATTTTTTGAATTATTATAGAGATGAGGTCTCTCCAAGTTGCCCAGGCGGGTCTCAAACCCACGAGCTCAAGTAATCCACTCACCTCAGCCTCCCAAAGCGTGGGATTACAGGCTGAGCCACCGAGCCCGGCCATTTCTATTATTTCTGATGAGAAAAGTTACAGTAGATTACCAGTACACAGGGTAAAATCGTCCTTCAGTTAAGAGAGAATGAAAAATCTAAGATCGACAGTCTTCACACCAACAGCTCACTACTTTTATATTTGGCGCAAACACGGTAGTTTTTAATTTGCATGCAGTTTACTTCAGTTTTAAACTGAGAATACTGTAGTGTAATCGTCAAAGTGTTCTAGAATATAATCCTTCCAAAAATAAATTAATTTGAGCTTCTACTGAGTCAGAAATCAACCTTATCTAAGATAGGGGTTAGACAGATCAAAATGTTGCTTTGAATCAGAGGGATCGAGGAGAGGGAGAGGTCTGGATAGAGGAGAAACATTTCTGTGAAATTCTACATCTTTGATTTATTTCCTTTATTAGTGTTAGTTTTATAAGTCTGAATTTAAGGCCAATCAAGCATTTGTTAGTTTATGGGGAAAATAACTAATACAGTTCCATACTACAGTTATCAGATATTTTAATGTTTATTATTATACACCATTTTTTTTTTTTGCAAAATATGCAATGCTGTTGGAAAATAAATAATATCAGCTGGAATAGTATTTGTTTAATAGCTTTTTTTTTCTTTAGAAATTACTTGTGAAAACAGAATGTAAACTAAAACTACATTGGTGTATATCCTTATTTTTCTTTTATCTTTCCCCTAGTGTTCTCAGAAGTGTGCTGATTTTTCAAAAATAAGTATCAATAAAAGAACAAATCTACACCAACGGATTTGAAAAACTTTACTTTAGGCAAATCAGGAAAATGAAAATACAGTATTTGTCATAGCCAAAGAGTGACTTTGCTTTGATCTTTGATGCCTTTTACATATTTCTAGTTGCCATGGCTTCATACCTATCATGATCATGACATGCATTCAAAGCAGAAGTACTGTAGAAGAATTGCCTGTCTGAAAATACACATGCTACTTTGCTACTTAAGGCCTTTATTTCTGGCTCACTTCCGTTTTTCACCCAAACATGGGGTGAATGGTCAAACAAGCACTACTTTATTCTTGTCTGGTCAACGTCAGGATGCTCTAAGCTGAAGTGTTGATTTTAGAGCAACTTTTCTCTCTTTTTTTTAAACATATTTTTTATTTTAAAATTGTGGGGTACAGTTAAGGGTTAGGTATACAAATATGCATTGTCCAGGCACCCTTGTTGATAAGGGGTGTCCCCCCGTCCCCAGACAGATATAGGCTACCGTTAATCCCACTTCCCTTCCCCTCCCTGTTCCCCCCAAAATTTCCCACCACTGTCAATCCTTTTCTTATAGTATTACAATAGATGTTCAAGGTGATACCTGCACACGTATGTTTATCGCAGCATTGTTCACAATAGCAAGAACCTGGAACCAACCATGCTGCCCATCAAAAGAGGAATGGATTAAAAAATGTAGTACATATACACGATGGAATATTATTCAGCCATAAAAAAGAACAAAATCATGAACTTCACAGCAACTTGGATGGAATAGAGTTTATAATACAAAAAACTTTTCTTTCTGTGCCCTTCATGTGTTATCAAATCAGTGCCTCCTAGTGCTCAGTAAAAGTGTTAATATTATGTTACATTGTCATACTGAAGCACACTTGGTGAGTCTCTTAATGCAATTTAGATCTAATAGCCTAACTAGTACTCACGGTATTTTACTCACAAAAGAGTTTCTAGAGTATATGAATCACTTTCCTGTTTCCTCTGCAATGACAACGTCTACATTTACCTTAGGCAGAAAAGGTTTATAAATGTGTTGTCCAATATATTAGCCACAAGTCACAAGTGGACTCTTAAACTAAAATTAAAATTAATTAAAATTAAATTTAAACTTCGAAAGATAAAAAGTCATATTGCATAGTGCTGGTTTCTGAGGCAAAGATAAAATATGTATGATATATATTAATTCAAGAGCTTATTAAGATTTTAAATTAAACACTTTACATTATCTACAACATGATCTATTTATAAAACATTACTCTGCTTTAAAATATTTCCCTTTTGCTTTTGAACATATTTTAAAATTTTCAAACTGCATGTACTGCTTTGAAAATCTAGTCGTTTGACTATAAGTATACTTTTTTCTTAGCTTCTCACCAGAGGGCATACAATATTTCGAATTGAAAATAGCAAGCAGGCAGAACCTTTTTTTGTTTATAGTGACTTCCCATTTAACTCATTATAATTAAAATAATTTTTGTTCGTATTCATCTACCATTATTATCTAAGACACTTCTAGACTATGCATTAAATCAGAGATACCACCATTACATATATGACATTTATATCCTTTTCTATCACATTTTTCCTTTGAAATTAATTATACACACACACACACATACAATAGTTCTCCTAATTCACAGTTTGGCGTTCAGATTGTCACCTGCTGTCAACCACTGCCTGAAAATAGGTCAGTACAGTATAATAAGATATCTTGAGAGAGAAAAAAACAATATTCATATAATCTTTATTACAGTATACTGTTATAATTATTCTATTTTATTGCTAGATATTATTATTGGCATCTTACTGTGTCTAATTTATAAATTAAACTTTATCATAGCTATGTATGTATTTTTTAAAAAAACATAGTATATAGGATTCAGTATTATTCAAGGTTTCAGGTATCCACTGGAGGTCTTGGACCATGTCCATTATGTAAAAGAGGAGACTACTGTATATATCACATACATATATATATCATATGTGAAGGTGTCAAAAAATATATACACATTTTAAGTGTGATGTTCACTCAAAAGATGACGTTAAGTAAGTGAATGTTAACATCACCATGCAAAAGGCAGGACAAAGAAAATGGCAGAAGCACAGTTGAGTGAACCTCATACTACAGGTTGCTACCATAATTTAATACAATTTTGAAAAGTAGTACATAGATAACATCTCTTAAAATATGTATATATTTTTGGCACCCCCGTATATACACATATAGCATATATACTATATATATATATATTTATTCTTTTAACTTGAATAATAACTGTCACAAAAATTTCATTTATAATTTCAAATGCAATTATTTCCTCTAATGCTCTGTAATTAGGGTTATATTTGTTTTTATCAATATTTTATATTTATATACAATCCCTGAATACACACACGGTCAGGCATGTAATCTAAAGGCAGTTTCCTTTTGTTGTTATTGTTTTATGAACCGGAAAGGAACAGCAAGAAATATAGTGACTTCTGTAGTTAGTTCAACTTGCATAATGTTTATTCCTAAAGAAAGAATTTCACTAGATCCTTACTGCCTATTGCAATCTTTTACTTTTATGTATGATGTCTATAGTCCTAGCTACTTAGGAGGCTAAAGTTGGAGGATCATTAGCACCTAGGAGTTTGAGGCTGCAGTGAGCTATTGATTGCACCACTCTACTCTAATCTGAGTGATTTGAGTGAGACACTGTTTCTAAGAAGAAGAAGAACAGCAGCAAGTCATTGCTTTTATTTCAAAGTCTAAACTTTAAATAGTGTACTATTGAGGAATTATTTTCTAATCATGACAACAGAATCTATCCTTTTAATCGATTTGCTTTCATGTTGTTATGTATTAACTCCTGATGTGCACCAGAGCTTCACCAGTACAAGAGTTTTAAATAGACCTTTCCATCTATATTCCTATGCAACAGATGCTATAAGGCCCAAATTCTTTTTCAGAACTGAAGGTTTATTCCTCCACTACTGGCAGAGAGCACTCAGCCTTCAGCGCTTTGGGGGAATTACCTAGGTTGAAGATGCCAGCTTGTGACTGGGTGATACCAGGATGTAACGGGCAGGCCCCCCTCCCAAATCTGGGGAGCTCTGAAAGGCTATCCAAGCTTCAACGACCCTTGGGGAATGAACTAAGGTCTTCTTGGGCAAGCATTTTAGTCCAAATTCTCCTTGTGGATAGTCTTGTTCTCTTCTCTTCCAAAGGTGATGCTCTCACAAACACGTTCTAGTAAACTTCTTACCTGCTGATCTCTGTGCCAGTTTCCTTTCTGAGGTGCCTAACCCATGGAAATGATACAGATACTCTCTCTTGTGAAGTTAGCTGTATCAGTTAAACTTCACAAGCCTCAGTTTGTTCATTGTTAACCCTACCTCTGAAGATAACTGGATGATTAAATGAGAAGATGCATGTAACACAGTTAATTCAATGTGTGGCAAACAGAAAACACTTAGTAAATACCGATTGTTAGGACAATCAGACAAATTTTGATACCTTTCCACAGATAGAACATGATAGTTATGACTAAAATTTTGCATAAGCTAAATAATTTCATACATAAATTGGAGATTACAGGTAAATTTTCTGTTTTAGTTATTTAAATCTTGTCATAGAAAAACTAGTATCCTCGTTACCCATTGTTGCAAATATACTTCAAAAGCCATAGTACTACATCTTGAAATGGACATCCCCACCAATTAATTGCCAATGAAATAATTCAAAAAAAAAAACTGCTTAACAATCTTTAATTTACATTTCTCAGTGGAAGCCCACATTATGTTTATATTATTGCACAGATAACATTATTAGCAGAATAATCGAGCCAAATGAACCATGACTGAAAATCTGATTACCAGGCGGCACCACACTGATATCATAGACCTCATATACCACCCTCTTTCATCTTGTTGCAATATCAGATTTCTTCTGCTGTTTAGTAGGTATGCTTTGGCATTTTTTAAAATAGTGATTGCTTTGATATTATAATACATTTCTTGTGAATGATGAACCTTAAATTAATTGACTCTTTCAAAGGAGAAACCACAAACAAGGACAACTGTTTCTAATAAATTTATTTGCAACTAACTAATGTGCAATTTGTAACTTGTCAAAACATTGAGAACTATGTTCTTGTTTCATGTAAAATAGAATTAGTCAATACTTGTGATAGGATGTGCAAACAGAGGAGGCATTACCAGACTGGGACTCCATAATCTACATTTATTCACTTTTTGATTGCAAAAAGAATTAAAGAAGTCCTATCTTCTATCCAAATGAAATAAAATTGAGCATATTCTCTTCCTAGCTGGCTGTACTATTTCTGATTTCATAACAAGCAGTGCAAAAAAAAATCCATTAAAAAACTCATTGGAATCCACTAACTAATGAATCCTGATAAATATTTTATTCTCAGTAAATATCACTTGATCAAAAGCAAAACATCGGTGATATTTAGCCACACTTTTAAAAAGTGGAAAATAAAGGTAAACATACTCTAAAATTACAGGACGGAAATATTCTCGTGTGTGTGCTATACTTAATTTCCTCTATAGCCTTGGGTGCTCAGTTCCATTCCCTTTTAATCATTCAGTATCTCTACTCACAGGCTTCCTTTGATATGCAACCAGAGGATGAGCTGTATCAAAAATAGAATTCTAAATCACATTGCAACCACCAAAAGATTATCAACTTTGAATCTTCACCATCAATAAGCATTTATTAAGTATCCACAGAGATCCATGTACCATCCTACCGCCCAAGGTTCCTATTTAGATATAATATCCACTGAGAGCTTATTCTTAAGTCATGATAGAGATATTCAACCAGAGAACAAAATGTTAAAATTTTAAAAATAACATAGAACAAACAAAGAGTTTAATTCTGTAATGCAGGGTGAAAGGAGAAATTTGCAATCATTTAGGACCAGATTTATTCTGAGTATAAAATTTCCACTCTTTATCAAGCTAAAATCAAAGCAATTTCCGTGCTTCCTAGGACACGGTAGTTTCCCTACCAAACTTTAAGTGAGTTATTTTGGGTTTCTTTTTCTCTTTAGTGATGGTCTTTTTATTCTTTCCACCAATGCTCTTCCTCCTATTTGTTACAAGAAGTCTTGTTTAAAGGCCACTTGTTAGGGAATTAGCTTTGCACTTAATGTGGTAAATTTCCTCTCCTCTAGTTTTCCTGCATAGTTTTACCCAGAAGAGGGAAAATTTGCATTATCCTGTCATTCTGAACTGGGATGGGCAGTAGAGTGATATTGAGTTTATAGAATTCACTTATCTGTAACACAGAACTTAACCACTTCTTGATGGACCCGTTGCCAACACAGGCAGGTGGATGGTGTGAGTAGAAATGAAATAGAATTAA
The DNA here is from genome assembly GCF_000164805.1 of Carlito syrichta. NCBI lineage: Eukaryota > Metazoa > Chordata > Mammalia > Primates > Tarsiidae > Carlito > Carlito syrichta. Next base: position 60,856 of record NW_007247120.1, read on the forward strand.
AAACAAAACCTAGCCATAAATTTGCTTTGGACTTAAGAAAGTCAATTACTGCCTGTACTTTCATTTTTCAATCTATAAAATAATATTAATAATACCACACAGACTCTGCTAAAAAATAATACTATGCAAATGTGGGTTATAGGATAGTGTAGTGGAAAATACTACAAAACTGAAATGAGGTCTTTCTCTCTCTCACACACACACACACACACACACACACACACACACACACACACACACTACATAGAGCAATAATAACAGGATAAGTGATTGCAGTAGTACCCTGCATCTGAGCCACCAAAGTCTTATGCAGTAAGGTATGGGTTGATTATTAACTAGGACATTAATAACAACCAGAATTGGACATTTTCAAATCTTTTTTTGGTTGGTGGCAGGTTTTCAGAAAAATTAACTTTGCCTGAGGGTGCATCTACCCAGTTTTGGCAAAAACGTGCTCATTACACATGGCTTTTAGAAAACATGATTGCAGACTTTGCCAAAAGTTAGCCAAACCTTAATAAAAAAAAAAAAGACTTAATTTTGATTAGTAAAACTGAGACATAGCCAATAGCAAAACTTTCCACTTAATGCCATATGTCTTCAAGTCCAGTGGAACCACTGTTTTTAAAAATATATATAGTCATAAAGAGATAAAAAGAAGAGCCATTCTTGACAGTAGGCCTCAGGTAATAATGCATATTAGTTTTTAATTTTATTAGTGATAGATTTCCTATGCTTTCTTACATGGCTCTTCTAGTCAGAGAACTAATGATTGTCTGTTTGATAATCTTGTAGTAAGTCCAGATCTTCTGAAGGAAGTTGAGAGTCTAATTGTGAGCCTCTATGAACCTGAAAAAGACAAGAGAATATTTTTCTCCCTGCTTCTCCCTGTGCACATCTATGAATTCAGATCTTCAGATGGTAATAAAGACACATGTGGAAGGGATTTCTACACTCACAATTGACTCTGGTAGATTGGCACCAAAGTTCTAAGTGGAGAGTTTTGATTTTGCAGATTCACTGATGCCAGACAAATAAGAATGAGGGAAAAATTCCATACTGGGAACAAAGTGTTCTCTTGTCTTTAATGGGGAGAGAGCCAAGCCATGAGCTATTTAGAAAACATTTTATTAAACAACCCAGGAGTCCCACTGGCCTGTGATCAATGATTTAAGATGCAATAATAAGAAACTATTCATTAATGATGATATTGTGTCCACTTCTCAGAGTGAATATGAATCATTTAGTGCAGCAGTGCTTAAGTTTGGAAAAGTAGAATTCATGTCAACTAAAGAATATTAAAAGAAGATAGAGCAATGTATGGCTCTCCAAATTCAAAAAGTTTTGAGTTGTCGAGTTGAGAGACAGAGTTAGATCTGAAAAACAATGAGGCACCTCATTATGGAGAAAGATAAGAAGACACAAGACTTCCCCTGTCCAGTAGGTCATAATACTTGAGAAAGCATTTTTGGTCACCTGGTAGAAGGCATAGTTTTCTAATAGTCAAGACATGAACTGTTTGGAAGAGCTACTGAATATGGACAATACTGTGTTTCAAGTAACTGTGGAGAAATGTGTTGAAATGACTTTTGATGAAACTTTGTAAATGGCTCCTTGAGGTTATTATGAATCTTACAGTGATACTCTCAAGGAAAAGTGACAATGTTTTTTCAGTTAAGCATCGAATACGCATCATCTCCATTCATGAATGAACAGCAGGTCCCAAAAGGTGTGGGTTTTTTTACCTATTGATCCCATTCCATCAAATCTAGAGTGTTAGGCTTACTGCTATGTAGAAAAGAGGAATGGACGGTAGCAGAGTGTGCTGTAGAAGTGGTATAGTCAAGGAAAGTTTCATTGACAAGAAAATATCTGAGCCAATACCTGAATTCAGTGATAGAGTATACCATGCAGATTTGGGGAGAAAGGGCATGCTGAACACAGAAAGCAATACAACATAGAAAGATACTTGAGGCAAGGAATTCAGAGCAGCTTTTTCAAATATATGTGTATAACCAAGCATTTATTAACATGGCTCAAATGTATTCATTCAGCATTAAATCAGCAGAGAACTAACCAGGAGTTCTTGTGAAATATGTTGCTGGCTCCTGTGGTTTAAATGATCCCACTAAAATTAGCACCGAAACTTGATTACCATTGCAACAGCATTAAAAGGTGGGGTCTTGGGGAAGTAATTAAGCCATGAATAGATTAAGGTCACTTTCAAGAGAGTGGGTTAAATATCTTGGGACTGGATTGGTTATAAAAAGGAAAGAATGTGACCCCCACTTTCTCTCTGTTTCATGTGCTCATTTGCCCTTGCTTCCACTGAGACAGAAGATAGCTAGAGAAAGGCTAGGCAGACAGACGGGGAGTCCTCTGGTGACAATGAAGTGAACTCCTGGTAGGCCTTTCGGGCTCAGTTTAGTAAACAATCTCCCTGCAAGCATCTCAAGCTAGAGCTAAAGTCCTCACTGCTGGGATCAAAAAGCAACCAATCAGCTCACCATTAGGCCCCTACCTCCTGCCGATTGGTCCTTAATACTGACCAATCAAAACAGCAACAGGTCACAGTTAGTGGGAGTCAGTTGGCTTGGACTTAGGGCTATTTAAGTACCAGGTTTCTGTACCAGACTGCCAACCCCTTCAGTCCCCCTCCCACCATGGAAGTTTCTCTGTCCTCTCAATTAATCTTGCTTACTCACTTTCCTGCCATCCCTGTCCCTCATTCTTCCTGAGCATGAGATAAGAACCTCAACCCTGAAGAGCTGCGACCTGAAGAGCTACAGAAGATCCTAGAAGTTGAAAAGCTGAGCACCCCAGAGGCTGACTTGCCAGCCAATGGAGCTGGCTGAACCAGGAGAGCTGCCTTCTTTGGAAGAAGGCGAGACTCCAAAGCTGAGACACCCAGGGAGCTAGGCTTGCCAGCCCACTGAACGAGCAACATTCTCAGGGCTTGGCTTGCCAGCCCTTAAGAGCCAACACCCTGGGGGCTAGGCTTTCCAGCCCCCCAAATCACATCACTCTCAGTGCTTGGCTTGCCAGCCGCCTCAGAATCCCAACACTCTCAGGGTTGGCTTGCCAGTCTGTCAGAGCTGACACTTCCGAGGCTAGGCTTGCCAGCCCCTCGATGACTCTCTGCAGCTTAGCTGGCCTATTGAGTGACACTCTCGAAGCCCAGGCTGATCTGAAAAATCTGCATTACCACCACAGAGAAATGTAGAATAAAGGCCTTCAACAGATGCTGGTGCCATGTTCTTGGACTTCCCAGCTTCTTGAATAGTGAAAACTAAATTTATTGTCTGGGTGCAGTGGCTCAAGCCTGTAATCCCAGCACTTTGGAAGGCCGAGGTGAGAGGATTGCCTGAGCTCAGGAGTTCAAGACCAGCCTGAGCAATATGGCAAGTCCTTGTCTCCACAATAAATCCCAAAATTAACCAGGCACGGTGGTGTTTGCCTGTGGCTCCAGCTACCTGGAAGGCTGAGATGGAAGGATTGCCTGAGTCCAGCAGGTTGAGGCTGCAGTAGCTGTGAGCAATATGCCACTGCACTCTAGCCTGGGTGACAGAATGAGACTGCCACTCAAAGATAAATCATATAAATAAATTTATTTTCTTTACAAATTACTCATTCTGTGGTATTCTGTCATCCCAACAGAAAGGAGACTAAGATGCTGGTCTTTAGCAGCGATTAAAGATAAATGAAATCTTCTGCATAATCATTCAGAATCTTTCACGTAACCATTCAAATAGTCCATATTGACAATGCTTCTATATTAAATGTTATGAAGAGTTTCATATGATACAAATATGCAAGTGTGAAAGGTTTATGGTTAGGTGTTTTGTGAGAAAAGAAAACTGTGAACTTTGCTAGTTGGAACCTATGTGAATTGAAGACATATTATGCTGTTCTAATAGACAAATGTATGGTTCTAAAATAGATTTCCATGAGAATGTGATAGCCCTCCTGGTGCAAATTGATATGAACACACACACACACACACACACACACACACACACACACACACACACACCAAACTGCACAGTGTGGCAGCTTAAGCCAGAAATAGAAAAAAATATATATAGGAAATACATGAGTCACACAGAAGAACACATTGCTGTTATTATTTAATAACCAGCCATGATAAGAGGCAACTATGATAAGAAGACATGAAAGGTTTCCTATGAGCACAGAGCTTAAACCACTTAGGAAGTCACAGAGTTTCCTAGAAATAGTGATATCAGAGGGATTAGTTGAATCACAGGTATTCTCTTCTTCTACTCTGATCCTGGTTTACTCCTTCTAATCCTTCAGTTCTAAATTTACCTGTCACACTTTTAGCAGTCACTTCTGTATTTTCCATTTGCTTTCAATTATGTACTGCTTACCATTCTATTTCACTGATCCCATTCTCATAAAAATTGGCACACATTATAATTATATATTTACATGTTTTTTCTTTTCGTTTTACTAACTTCACAACAAGACTATCATTTCTGAAGATTAAACACTACATCTATTTTGATAAAAATAGCCCTCAATGAATATTAGTTGAATGTATTGTGTAATAAGCATCAACTTGAATAAGAGATCAAGACAAGTCTGAAAAAGAAAATTATCAGGAAGAAATTGTGAAAAGGCAAAGAAGAGAGAAAGAGCTTAATTCATTCACAAAACTAAGAGACGCTCCATTTAGGTGAAGAGAAATGTACAGGAAGCAGAGAGCTGGGAAGTGTAGTCACAAAGGGCATCAGATGAAGCTTTCTTATGCAATAGAAAATCAGAAATACTTAAGACTTTCAGTTATCCAAGTAAAATTAACAGGTCATTTAGTTTGAAGAATGAAGAATGAATTAAAAGAGGCAAAACTCGAGGCTGAGAGAAGAATGAGATAACTGATGAAATAATCTATGGAAAATATATATTGACTGAATTGCTCTGGTAGCAAAGGCATGGAGAGAAGGGCATGAACTCAGGAGACATTCAGGAGCTATAATTAGTTAAACTGATTAAGAATTAAGTCAAGGCCAGGCTCAGTGGCTCAGCCTGTAATCCCAGCACTTTGGGAGGCCGGAGGCCAGTGGATTGCCTGAGCCTGTGGGTTTGAGACCCACCCAGGCAACTTGGCGAGACCTCATCTCTACAAAAAAATCAAAAATTAGCCCGGCATGGTAGTGCACGCCTGTATTTCCAGTTACTTGGAAGGCTGAGGCGGAAGGATCCTGGGAGCCCAGCAGGTCGAGGCTGCGGTGGCTGGGAGCATGCCACTGCACTCCAGTCTGGGCAACAGAGTGAGACTCCAACTCAAAAAGAAAAAAAAGTCAAGAAAAAACTAAAACTAAAATTAAATTTTGACAAATTAAAAAACAAATTTTGAACAGATAAAAATATCGTAATTAGAAATATTGACAGATTTTATTTTTTACTAAATTTAAATCTTAGGTATTTAAAACACCAACCAAACAAACTTTAAAAAGATAAAATTAAAAATATATACTATAAATACAAAATTCAAAAAATATTCACAGTAAAAATAACATGACATAAAAATTCCAGGTAATTGTGCATAAAATCAGTTAAAAAAATTGATAAATAGGCATATGTAAGAGAAACTTCATCAGAATAACATCAGTATTTAATAAACATAAACAAACATTTGATATGACATTATCAAGTATATGCTTAAGACAGTGATAAAATGTGTTTACTATATTCTTTGAAATTATCAATCCATTAACATATAACATTTCACCAAATCATAAAAATAACAAATATGTTTTACATGTAAGATATTGTACTAAATTGATAAGGTAAAAGCATCCTAGAGAACTGTGTATTATACAAGCAATTCACTTTTGGAAATCACACAATGATTTCTGGTAATTTATTATTTTTATTCTAAATTCCTATAAATATTACACATTGGTAATATTGTTACTATAAATATTATAAGCATATTATTCACTTAATTCTTCTTCTAGTTCTCTTTTTCTTTTTCATTATGATAACGACTATGAAATATTTCAGACATATTGACAGTGTATAGCCTACATTTCCTAAAATACTTATTTCTTATGAAGAAATTTAATTTTGTATGAAGAAATTATGTGTATATATGTATATATGCTCACATATACCTGTAGTATTACTCATATTTTACACAATTTTTTGAGAATATAGTATTTATAAATTTCTCAGCTAAAGGACAAATGAAGCAGAATATAAATTATAGTATACTTTTCATATTTATAGTAAATATTTAGGATATTTAAGTTATTACTTTGTGTATTTGAAGAATATATTCTTTCAACATAAAGAAAATAAAAATACTTTCCCTTAAGTTATATTCCTTTCCATGTGCTTTTACCTAGGATTGAGTTAACCCAATCAAAACCTAATCTATAATTACAATGTAGTTAGAATGTCAAATCAAACACATTTATTTGTTTAGGTTTCCCTTAAAGACCTCGAGTGCAGCTGGTGTTGATAAATGCTTTGTAGAGGTTTACCAAGAGCAAACATTAAAATAATAGTCATCCATAAATTAATCAAGTTTACTCTGGGATTACAGGTGTGGGCCATCATGGCCAGCTGACCAGTATCTTCTATTTAGAAAGAAAAAAAAAAGGTTATTTCTATACATTTCTTGCAGATTCTGTCTCATTCCTTATCTTTTAATAGCAATAAAATCATCAAAAGGAAAATTCCCAATGATAAAATTGGGGTGATTTTCATCCGTCAATTTCACTGCCCCTTATTTTATAAAGAGAGATCTCATCAGCTTCCTCATGATGACAAAACATCCCGTAAATCATCAAGGACTTAACTTTGTGTGACACCATAACAAAGAAAACAGAAAGTCCCAGGCACTGACCCTTATGTACTAGCTTAGGTGATTCTTCAGGCAACTTAGTAGGAACACTAGACCGAACTCCTGTGGTTACCTCTGCTCTAAAAATATCCTACTTTCTCTGAGAGTACAAGAAACTGTGTTGATGATGAAACATTATAAGAAATGTCCTAGCAGGGAGAAAAGCATTATACTTCAAAATGATCAAAACAGTGAAAACCACAGGATAACAAATACACGGCAGTACAATAGAACAAGCTAAGCCTACAGATCAGGCATGCATTGAGGTGTAGAAAGCCTAAGAAAGCTAATAGAAAGTTTCACTGCACCAGTGGATATCATTCAGTTCAACAAAAGCAATCTTCTGAATAATGGGAATAACATTAAGAAAAAGTCATAATTACATGGGTGGATACCTCACACTACAAATCCTACAGAACCGTCTAGTTTTTCTGTGATGCATATTATATGTACTGTGAAAGAATGTCTTCCTCGCAAATAAATATACAACCAGAGTACAGAAAAAGAAGACAATGCGACAGCATTGAAATATCAGTCCCTCACTACCTCCATAGCTGGCAAGTGACTAGGATGCTTTAGGCAGCAGTAAACATTTGAATGTTGGGGGTTGCAATGAATGAATGTGTCTTTGTTGAACCCATTTAATATGGTAATGAGAATATATTGCTATAGATAACATCTGTGAAGTAATATAAAAGGCCACGAAGTGGCTAAAAACAATGACAAAATGTAGATTTATTCTTGTTCCAAAATGTTGAAGTTACTATTAAGCAGTATCTTTTCTTCCTCTACATAAAATTAAAATCAATGCCTATCATAAAGAAATATACAGGGACTAAGTTGAACAATTATTTCTAGCTACTGACCAAACAATTTTGTCATCCTTTCAGCCCACCTCATTATATAACGACAGTGTCTTCTCTCAAGGAAGTCAGAAATAATTACAGGAGTTTAATAATAGTTTCTATGACCCATGAAATATATATTTATCTAGAGTTATGTTTTTCCCACACTAACTACAGATTAAAATAATAATAGGAAAGTTGTAGCACATTGTAAGACTTTAAAATAAGTAAATTTTGTTTTAGGATAATTTTAAAATACAGAAAAGCAAACATCAAACTAATATCCATTAGCTACTTTCTTGATGTAAAAATTTATTTGATCTTTACTTTCACTGGGAGACTATGTTTTCAGAACAATTTTTGTCTCAGGCTACCAATATTTTTCCTTTTTCATGAATTCCACCTTAATCTTGAATGAGTACTCTATCATCAACTTTCTTTTTGACTCATTCTTTTCTTCAACATTTTGATATTTGATTTTCATTTTAAAACTCTGATAAGACTGTTCTCAAAGATCACAAAATGGCTTACTCAATGTGAAGTCAAGTGTCTCTTTTTTAACTCCTTCCATTTGCTCTCCCCCAAGCATTTACCATCACCCACCCTTAGCATCTTCCCCTCTCTTAGTAGTTCTCTGAACTTGCTGCCAGCCACATGCTTGATCTTCTCAGGATTTTCAGGATCTTTAATCCTTTTTCTCCACCTACATTTTAAGTCTAGTTATATCTATGTTTACTTCTCAATCCACAGTACTTTCATTCCCTCACATGACTTCCATACTCATATTTTTAAAGTAGTTATCCAATTATACGATGAGTACACCAACCTCAACATGTCCTAGGGAAAACTAAGCATTTCCCCTACAAACCTGAGTTCCTTATCTTAGCTAAAATCCACTGTGCTTATGTCAATATTTTCTTTTAAAAATCAAAATCTGAAAGTGTCATATCTTCACTAAAAAACTAAATTCAGTTGCAGAGTAAAGGTGAAATTTCCCAGACTTCTATCATACTATATATACTACTACATATATATACCTCTACAGATACATATATGTATCTATATATGTGTGTGTGTGTGTGTGTGTGTGTGTGTGTGTGTGTGTGTGTGTGTGTCCCTACAAAAGTTTTTTCCAGGTTTTAGCTTTCAAGACTCAGCTTACTAATATTGCTAAGAAAACCTTTGTAGACAGTATTATCAATAGTTAAACACCCTCACTTTCTCTTCTTTCTATATTCCATCTTTTATATCTAATATATAGCCTCAGTAAAATAATAGTATTAGAATACACATATCTTCTGGGCCAAATTCATACTAAATTGTGACCTCCTTGGAGGCTATATTGATTTTTGAATTCCCATCACTTATTGGTTGATGATGGATAGCAGATACTCAATATTTATAAATGTGTACATGAATGACTGAGTACTAGACTTATAACTGCAGTTAAGAAAGTAGGTAAATAATAGAATATATAATTTTGAAACATCCTCCTATTTCTGATGTTATAATACTCTACTACTTAGTACTGTGAGAGGAGACAGCTAGAGAAAGGCTAGGCAGGCAGATAGGGTGGGTCCTCCAGTAACAATGTAGCAAACTTCCAGCGGGCCTCTCAGGCTGATACAATCACATTGGTAAACAAGCTTCCTGAAAGCCTCTCAAGCTAGAGCTTAACTACTCACTGCTTGGATGGAAAAACATCCACCCAGGTTACTGTCAAGTACCCACCAATCAGCTCACCATTAGGTCCCTCCCTACTCCGATTGATACTCAGTACTGACCGATCAGAACAGCTAGTGCTGACCAATCAGCTCACAGCCAGCGCGCACCAATCCGCTCAGACTTAGGGCTACATAAGCACCAGGTTTCAGCCCCCAATGGGCAAGCCGCTTGGGTTCTCTCCCACTGTGGGAGCTTTTCTGTCTTTTTAATAAATCCTGCTTTCTGGATGTCCATGTCCCTCATTCTCCCTGGGCACGAGACAAGAACTTCGACCTGAAGAGCTGCAGGAGACTGCCAGAGCCAAGGAGCTGTGCACCCCTGCGACTGGCTTGCCAGCCCACAGAGTTGACTGAACGGGGAGAGCTACTGGAAGAAGGCAAGACTCTGAAGTTGATCAGACACTTCTAGGGGCTGTAACACTCACACGACTTGCCGGTCCACCTAATCAGCAACACTCTCAGGGCTTGGCTTGCCCACCCATTAGAGCCAATACTTCTGGAGCTAGACTTGCCAGCCCCTGGAGTCAACCCTCTCTGGGGCTCAACTGGCTGACCCATTGAGCTGACACTCTCGAAGTCCAAGCTGACCTGAAAAATCCATATCAGTACTTCTGTTTATACTTCCACTTTATTTCCTGATTGCTTATCACCTTTGCCCAACACATTGACTTTTTAGTGACGGTTCAATAGATGGGAGCTCTCCAGGATTCCCTCTCCAGGATTCAGCTCCACTCCCGAATCCTGTTGCTTTATGCATGAGAAGGCAAATGGTAGCAGTGGTGTTAACATGGATTTAATAAAATGCAAACTTTCTTAAACAACTAGTTTTCACCTTATGGCACTTAACAATATTGTTTAATAGAAATTTGAAGATAGAAATTTGGAGAAAAGTATGTTTTTATTTCTAATATGTCAGGGAAAAGAAAAAGTCCCAGTTAAAATGCTATATAGCCAATCTCTGTGATTTAAAACATGTTTTATAATATTTTCTAGAAATATGAATTTCTCCCAACATGCATATATTGCCTTCCTCATTAACTGGTATTTTAGGTATCTTCCCAGAATGTCATTATAGTCAATGGTATACCATATGGCAACTCTACTTAGTGTTATCTATTCTTATGCCATTTTTTTCCATCATGATTATTTTTTGTCTTATTTTTCTTTTGTAGTTGTTTAGCATTTCAGCATGTAAGTCTGAGGTATATGGAAATGTCAGAGTGTGAAAGTGTGGCTGTCTCTGTACATTATAAGTCTGCATTTATTACACAGATGTCGATCATACTATTATCCCACGGGGGGCAATGCCAGCTTAAAATCTACCTATGTTTAAGTTTTTATGTAAGAAAAAATGTATTATGCAAAATAAAGAATTGGCAGCCAAAAGGTAAAAGCTGCTAAATGTCAGTTGACAAAATCATGAGAGTATTCACATGGGAGACTATATATTTTTACTATATGAATGTGAATTAGCTGGAAGAACAGCCTTCTGAAGAAGAGGAGCAAAAATTCCGACTACACTCTGATTTCTTGGGATTAATTTTTTTTGGAGAACAAAAATTGATTACATACATTTTTTTGGTACGTTATTTAGCAAAAGTTGTCCATGTTTTAATAATATAATGCAAGACTCTTACTAAATCATCACATTAATGCATTTTTAAAGAAACATTCATTTTTGGAAGAATGAAATTTTTTATAAAAATATTAAATGACGATAATTGCTGTGAGTGATTAAAAAGACAAATATGTGATTTTTTCCAGCAAAATATTTTTAGCTCAGAAAATTTAAAAATAAATGAAGAAATGCATTTTTAAATTACCATAAAAATTCCAAGCTAATATTCAGCCACATTTTCTTTTAGGCTTTTGAGGTTTCAGTGGGGTATTTCATAAAAGTAATTATTCATTGATTGACATATTTTTTGTAAAATCAATTGTGTGAACTGTAATCTTTTTCTGTACTTATGGTTTAATTCTATTGTTCTGATTGTTTTTTGTAGGTTCAGTATCATATTCTAAATTATTTAAAGTTTAGAATACATTTTATAGTCTGTCTTTATAGTTCTTCATTATTCTTCTTACACATTATCCTTTTATTTTTATTTTGCATATGTTTCTTCCATGTAAGACATTTCTATCAATTAAAATACTTGGAATTTTTATTAAAATTTCACAAAAATTCAATATTCATTGAAAAATAATTATGTTCTGGCTATCAATTAATGTATAATAAGTTACTTCAACACTTAATGGTTTAAAATGGCAAACATTTTGTCATATGAGTTTATAGGTCAGTAATTTGTACAGTACTTAGCTAGACAATTCTACTCCCTGCATATATTCACTCTGGTCACTCAGCGGTAGCAAGCAGGATTGGGCTAGTCTGGAGGTTACAAGACAGCCTCATTCACATACCTAACCCTTGAGGATGGGTGGCTGGAAAGCTTTCCCCCCATTTAGTCTCATGACCTTTCCATAAGTAAGACATCACTCTCACTGAGACAGGGTTGTTGAACCTCATGCATGGTATCTCAGGATCCAAGGGACCACAGCTGAAACTTCCAGCTTCATAAAAGATAGGCCTGGAGTGGCAAAAAGTCACTTTTGCTTATACTCTTTTAGTCAAAATTGTCACATGCCAGCCAACATTCAAGAAGAAACTAGATCCCACTGCCTGAAAAGCAGGGGTTGGGGGTGGGGGAGAGATGGAAGGGGAGCAAGAATTTGTGGTCATCTTTAATCTACTATAAGTGGCTCTATGCCCCCAAATTATTTGCATTCTTCCAGAAAATAAAATACACTTGCACCCTCCCAAGACTCCCAGACTCTGATTCCATTACAGTCCCCATCAAAGTGATATAAAGATAATTTTTTCACATAGGTAAGATATGGTGCATAATATAGGATATAAGACAAGGCTGAAATTCAATCGATACACATTTGTGGTGACACACTGGATGTTAAACTATTAAAGTACTTCCAAAATCTGATTCGGTGTATAATCTCTCAACTTTCTGCTCAATTCCTCACCACACCCCTCTCCTTGAACCACTTTCCTCGATCCAGTAAAGTGTGAATTCTTGGCACAATCAATACTTTTGGGGATGCATCTCCAGCATCAAGGTCCACCTTTCTAGTTGCATAATACACTTGACAATCCAACTCAGTATTATTAATATCATTACTGATAAAAAGACAAATTAGTAAAATTTACAAATAAAATAGTTTAAACTGTATTACATTCTTCACACAGTAAATATATTTGTGGAGAGTCAGATCTTGATGGCCCCAGAGCCTCAATTTCTTTCCCCTTTTTGTAGCTTCTTCAAGAGCAGCTCACCTGAATTATTCTCACTATTCCAGGCTGGTAGAGCTATTTCCAGGAGCTACCAATACAGTCCTTAATGTTCACGGTGCACATTTCCTATCACTGTTCCTGGGCCAGAGAGATCATCATGTAGAGAAACTAGGTGCTTTGCAGTTCCTATTAGGCTGCTACCTTAAACCCATGTACACCTACATGTTGGGGTGTTTTTCCTGCTGTTGCCCTTGATGTGTTCTGTTCTCCTGCCAAGGCTTCTGGTTGAAGATGACTGCCCTTTGCAGAAATTTTGGCCATGACACATACAGAACAAATTTATTATAAAAATATACCAGTGACAGATCTATCATTATTATCTAAGGTATTTGAATCAATGTTGCTACCCTTTCTATACAGAACATCTTAATTTTTGAAATAAGACACTGAGCTCTATTTCTTAAAATTAAATGGGAATACAGATATTGTTATGACCAAAAAATAATCTTTCTGTTTATATTTTAACAACTTTTCTTGATGTCATATATTTAATTCCATCAAACTTGTATTATATATTAGATAATTACATGCTTTTTTCTCTTTTTTAGCCTATTATAACAACTTATATTAATATATGGAAACATTAATAGACTGATCGCATTATTTTAATAGAAACTCTAAGAAAAAAATTCTACTTTATTATCTATTGCTGCATTTGCTTTACTAGTTTGTTTTAAGTTGAAACAAAAAATATTTTCTTTAATGTTCAAACATAAGATTGTTTTTGTGCTGCTTTGTCAAATTTTGGTAGCAAAAGTTTCCCAGATTCATGAAATGTATTTAGAAATTTTGTGTCCTAGTCTATACACTGGAAAACTTTTATAAGTTTATCGATTGAATTAATTATTGGCAAATATTTTAAAAATTGCCTTTAAAAGCATCTGACTCTCATACCTTCTTTTTGAAATAACTATTAGACAAATGTTTCTATTATATCCAAATTTGCAGGTCTAGTTGTATTCTCTCTTCTTCTATACAACTTATGGATCATGATAATATATATTTTGTTAATAGTCTCCCATCTTATTCTGATTTTTCAAACATATTCTGAAAGTATATATAGTAAATAACTGTTAGCCAATAAAAACTTTGTTTTAAGTTAATGTATTTACTTTTCTTCCCTCAAATTGGCTAGGATTTAAAAGTTTTAATAATGAAGTTATTATAATTCTATTTATTTTTAATTATGATATCTAATTTACTAATTTTTGCTTATGTCTTATTATTTCATTTTTCTTATTTTCATTTAATATAGTTTGTTTTAGTCTATAGCTTTTTCTCTATGAATGCTTAATTCTGGCCCTTGTTTTCATTTATTTAGTCTCGGAGTATTTTGTTATAAAGGTGAGCATGTTTTAGCATCCCTGTTGAATTAATTTATTTTTAAAATGTCTTTACTAACACACACCAAAACCCCTCAAAAAATGCACGTTATCTAGTATTTATTAAGTTATGCTTTTTTCACTTCAAAGCTCTTTAGATTGGTCTATTTTTATCAAACATGTAATGTGTGGAAAAAAATATTGATTTGTCTTCCTGATGATGTATTTTCAATTGATTATCTTTAACACATAGTTAATCTTGACTTAAAGAAATATTCATTATCTCTTGTATTTTTCCATATACAACACTGGTTTAGTCATCTGCAACATCCTAATTACTTTAATTGTAGTACTGTATTTTGTTTCTATATTTATTGCTCTTTTTCCTTTGTTGTTCTTTTCTGCTGAACAATTAGCAATTTAGTGTATTGTTTTCTTAAATTTTCTGTTATACATTTCCACTCCATTCCCCCACAAGAACACATATTTTCTTGAATTTTATTGGTAACAAAAGACAAGTTGCTTTCCTAATGTTTTACTTGATGATATCTAGTTTCTGCATTATTGCTAGAGATAATAGGTAAGTGTCTACTTATTTTTGAGTGAAGTGGATGAATATTGAAGTCTGCAAGGGGAGTTTTCAAGACCAGCAGCAGGTTAAGAGTATTCTTCTGTTTCTTGGTTGCTGCTAAAAATTTTATTTTCTCATTTTAAGCTTACATGACTGGAGAATATATTCTTTTTATATTAGTCATTATTGTCATTTCAAGAAAGGTTAATGCTTTTTCAGGACAAAATTCTCTTCCATGAACCCTTTAAATCACTCATAAAATTGAAGATAATCTGGGGCACATATAAATGAAATTATTTTTTAATTGAAAAACAACACAGTGATGCTGTGAAGATAAAATGGGTAGAGTAATAAAAATTTTAACTTCATATTCTATGTACATACCAAAGTTCTTGATACGAAGTCATACAGCCACTTGTGGCAAGCCCTACTGTGTGTAAATTTGTGACTTTTGCTAAGCATCCTTTTATCTCCAAGACTGCTTATGTTCAAATATTTAGATCTATTCTTTTAAATGTCCAAACTGTAATCTCACAAATGCTTATAAATATATGTTGCACACAGTAAAAATAAAATTTAAAGCATAATTTTAAATGTATTAAAAACATGAAAAACATAACACAAAACAAGTGTTACATTAAGTTTGACAGTTAAGTTTGTGCTAGAAAAAGTGCTTATTGCTGAAAATCACTATGGTCACCTTTGAAGTACTCCTCTTAGGAGGCTATGCACTGATGTCACTGCCTAGTTCACCTGTCAAAGTAATTTTGGAATTCTTTTTCTGGAATGGCCATCAGAGCTGTCATTGCAAGAATGTCAGAGTTTGATTTAGGGCAATGAGCAAACATTACATTTTTTGTTAAACTTGGCAAGAGTGGAAGTGAAATTAGGAGCATGCTACTCAAAATTTATGGGGTTAATTCCATGAAGAAAACAGCAGTGTACAAATGGATTAAACATTTCTCTGAAGAGAGAGAAAACATCACTTATGAAGAGAGGCCAAGACTGCCAGTAACAAGCAGAACTGATGAAAACATTGCAAAAATTCATCAAATTGTGCGTCAAAATGATTGGCTGACTGGGAGAAGCATAGCAGACTAAATAAACATTGATAGAGATACAGGAAAATCTTAACTGAACATCTTAGCATCAGAAAATTTGTGCTAAATGGTCCTGAAGGAGCTTGCATCACAGCAATGCACCAGCTCACACAGCATTGTCCATGAGTTTTTAGTCAGTAAATAAATAACTGTATTGGAAGACTCTTCCTACTCACCTGATCTGACCCCCAGTGACATTTTTCTTTACCTGAAGATAAAGGAAATATTGAAAGGAAGAAATTTTGATGACACTCAGGACATCAAATTTAATATGATCACAGCTCTGATGGCCATTCCAGAAAGAATTCAAAAATTGATTTGACAGGTAGACTAGGCATTGGTGCAGGTGCAAACCTTCCCAAGAGGAGTACTTCAAAGGTGACCATAGTGATATTTAGCAATGAAATATGTAGCACTTTTTCTAGGATGATCTTGCGAACTTAATTGTCAGTCTTATACTTGTTCTCTCAACCACGTATGACAAGTCTAGCAGAGCTATTGGACCCAAGAATGAACCAGATGCCAAAGTTAAGCAGGCTCTTTGTGGTAATGTGAGTAGCTTGGCTCCTTTTGTTATGCAGCTTTGTAAGTCTGAGTTTGTTTTGTCTGACCCTTACTATTTGTGTGGTTTGATGCCCTATATGTCCTGTTTTTCTTTCTTAGTCCCTAATCTACTATGTCTAGCTATTGCTAACAATAAAAACCTTGATTCATTATTCATTATTGTTTCTGCATTTTGGCCTTTAAAGGTAAGATGGCTCATATTCTGGTTCATGCATGTATTTTTAGACTTTATATATATATATATAAAGTATATATATGTGATATATATATATGATTTGCTGCAAGTGTTATTTATAAACATTTTAAGATTCAGCTTATAAATTTTTATTTCTTACCATGTACCTAACAATCTTCACTATCATCACCCGGGTAGACTTGCCCTATATGTCTTTAAGGACATCACTGTATTATTTATGTAAAATTTACTTGCATATGGTATCTTTTTAATAACAATGTGGCTCTTTGGGGCAGTAGAGGCCCTATCTTATTGATCTTGGTATCACCAGTACTTAATATGCCATGGATCATTGCTAAATTGATAAACAGTTTTAGAAAATGCCCTATTGCTATTTGTGGAGAATAATTAAGTAGAAGAGTTCTGGGTCAAGTCCCTTTTCTGTTGCTTAATGGACTTGGGTCTTCAGGCAAACTAATGCCCATAAAACAGGGTTGAAATTATTGCATACCTCATACAGTTGAAAATTAAATGAGTTATGATATGTAAATCATATTGCAAATGTTGAATAAATGTTAATCACTATTATTATCTGGGTATGTCAGTAAGGTAATAAGTAGTGTTCTAAAGGACAGCACTAATAGTAGTAGAATTACTTTGCAGTGAGTTGCCATCAAAGTAGAATTTAATATTTTGCTTGTTGGTGACCCAATTCTAGTAATTAACATTAAGTGGGGTTTATAAAAAGATCAGTGGTAGATTTATATGACACAGCCATAAGGAAGATTTGAAACGCCTAGTGCTTTGTAGTGCTAAAATTCAATAGCTCATTAAAGCATATTAGCAAGTCCACATGTTACTGAGGAGACTATCGTGATCTGAGTGTCTATTACTCTATCAATGTTTACAACTCTATTTAATGCATCTCTCTAGGCTATCATTTTATCTTTAAGCCTCCATACTAGATACAATGTCGGCAGATAGACACTCAATAACTACATTTAGGAAAAACAAAACAAGACCAAAAGGCACATAACTGTAAAACTAAGCCCTGCTTATCAAAAACTTGGTTTATTAACAACAGAACTATACTTCAGTTGGTAAAATTTGTGCTTCTAATATTATCTGATTTACATTACTACAATAGAGATACGTTTCTCAAACGGTCTTTATTGTTGTTTTCTTTACTTGGCTTTCTTAAATGTTCTTGTGTATCTCAGGAAGAACATTGTAACAAAAGCAAAAAAAAAAAAAAAAACGTGAAAAGAGGATCCAACAATATACTTATTTATCTTTCAAAGTTTTGTCTTACTTTTAATTGATACACAATGATTGTATATACTTGTAGGGCACAGTGTACTGTTTCCACACATGTATACATTGTATAAGAATTAAATCATATTTGGCTTCCCCATCAACTCAAACACATCCCAATTCTTTGTGATGAGATCATTCAAAATTCTTCCTTCTAGTTGTTAGCCATAGTCACCCTACTGTCTAACAGGACATCAGACATTTATTCTAGCTAACTGCCATTTTGTATCCATTGATCAATTTCTCCCTACCCTTCCCTTCTCTCTACCTTCCCTTGTTTCTGATAACCACTATTTTACTCTACTTCTGTGAGAGCATCTTTATTAGATTCTGCAAATGAATGATATCATGTGATAATTGTCTTTCTGGACCTAGCTTATTCCACTTAGCATACTATCTTCCAGTTTCATCTATGTTTCTGCAAGTGACAGAACTTTCTTCCTTTTTGTGTATATATACCACATTTTCTTTATTCATTCATCCATTGATGGACAGGAAAGTTGATTCCATGTCTTGGTAGGGCAGATGTATCTTCAACATAATGATTTCATTTCCTTTGGATAAATACCTGTTAGTGGAATTGCTAGATCTTATGGTAGCTCTATTTTTTATTTTTTTGATTAACCGCCATACTGTTTTTTATAATGGCTGTTATAATTCCCACCAGCAATAAATAACAGTTATACTTTCTCCACATTTATGGCAGTGTTTGTTATTTTTATCTTTAGGATAAAATTGAGGGGGGGGAGTGATATCCCAATGTAGTTTTGTTGCAGTTCCTTGATGATTAGTGATATTGAGCAGTTTTTCAAGTCCTTGTTGGCCATTTGTATGGTATCAATTTAAACTTTGCATTTTATCAAACTATTTTTCAGTTATTTCAAAATTTCCTGTCAACATAAAGTGGAAATATGTTTAGTCATGAGCATCACAGGAAGGACAAAACTTGCATTGCAATATTATAAAGATATTAAGTACCTTAAGAAAATAGCTTTGAGTATTTCTGTGCATGGGAAAATGAGAAATTAAATTTTATGTGTTAATGAATATATTCTTTAAAGAACAGCGTATGATTGGATAAGAAAACAAATTACAATATCGCTTCCCTTTCTGTATCTGTTTGTACTATTTACCCTCTGTAATATATGTGTGTGTCTGTGTATCTACGTATTGGTATAAGTTGGAGTGGGAGTCCCATTCTGTCACCTAGGCTGGAGTGCAGTGACACACTCACAGCCACCACAGCCTCGACCTGATGGTCTCAGCTGATCCTTCCACCTCAACCTTCCAAGTAGCTGAAACTACCGGTACACGCCACCATGTCCGGCTAATTTCTTGATTTCAAGATTGATCGTGGAGATGAGGTCTCGCCAAGTTGCCCAAGCTGTTCTCGAACTCGTGGGGGCTCAGGCAATCCTCTCCCCTCAGCCTCCCAAAGTGTTGGAATTATAGGCATGAGCCACGGCACCTGGCCTCATTAATATATTTTGATTGAATTGTATAGTAACGTCAGTAAGAAAATGATAAATGTTGGTACACTACTGTTTCTGTTGGAACTCACAAAACGATACTCAAAAGCAGAATAACTTTGAACTAAAGAAGCAGCCTCAAGATCTCTCTGACCTTTCCCTGCCCTTCTTCCTTTTGATTCTTTTCTTTGTCCAGAAGTACCAGGTGGAGCTTTCTTTCGGGTTGCCTTATCTGACAAAGGGCGGTTTCTCCAAAAGGAATGCGATTGTGTGGGATCCCTCCCTGGACTCTACAAAAAGCAGAGAAGCTTAACTCTATGGCTGGTGATAGGTAAGACTAAAAGTCTCAATGCCCACATCAAACTTTACACTTGCTCTTTCAGCTATTCTTCTTTGCACTGTTACTCGAGAAACTGTATCTGTATAATAAGACACTCTTGGCTGATGCGTCCTTTTTGCTTCATGTGTCCCCACGCCCCACCTCCCCACACCAGACTTCCGTTTCTTTCTGTATGTCAGGGTGCTATTTAAGCTTCAACCATTTGGCCTTTCTTTGAGTTTCATATTGTGTGGGGCTCTCTCGTACCTGCACATTAAAACTCCTTGTAGGGTTTTTTGTTGTTGTTTATTTGGTTTTGGTTTTTTTGCCTGTTAATCTTTCTATCATCTGTTTTACAAATTCAAATTATCAAAACTTAAGGGGATGGAAAGGAAATTCTTCCACCCCTACATATTATCTACGTAGAACTTATAAAGAGTGCCAATGTAAAGATTAAAACATAAACATATATTAGTGAAATTCAATACTTTATAGAGAAAGCATTCATTTAGCTATACAGCAACTTAGGACTTTATTTTATCACATGTAGTTCTAAATCATCATAAATATGTTCTACTTTAGATAGTTGAGGGTTGGAGATTGAATTATATATCTCTAGCAAGGTACTTGACCTTATATTTGCCATGGCATTTTTGATTTACAGATTTATATAAGTCGACTAGGGTTGTCATTACGGAATATTACAGCCTGGGTGGGTTAAACAGAAATTTATTTTCTCACCGTTCTGGGAGATGGAAGTCCAAGATCAAGGTCCCTTCAGGATTGGTTTCTGGTGTGACCTCTCTCTTTGTCAGGCCCTCATATTACTTTTTTTCTGTGTGCAAGCCTCCCCAGTGTCTCTTCCTCTTCTAATAAGGACATTAGTCATATTGAATTAGAGCACCCACCCTTATGAGATCATTTTACCTTAATTACCACCTTAAAGACCTTATCTCCAAATACTGGCACAATGGGGACGAGGGCTTCAGCATTTGAATTTTGAGGGAACAGAGTTCATTCCAAAGCAAAATCTAATACCGTATGTTTTAGAACAATTTGGGAATGTAGATATATAGACCATCCTACATATCCATACATGTCTGAATGGATACAGACCATTCAGAAAGCTTTCAGAGAAAGTCAGATACAGAATAGATGAGAGCTTAAAATGTCAAATTATTTTTACTTAAATTAAATCTTTGTGAATATTTTGTGAATATTTGTATTATAAATCATAGTATTGATATAAGAATGATAGGAAAGATACATTATATGTTTTTTCATGGGTAGTTAAATAGATAAGCTGAATAGGGGTCCATGAAGATAAAATCTGTTGTAAATGTCAACAATAATTTGTTACAAAATTCAAAACACAAAAATAATGCTATTGATGCCTGTAAGGGTAGGGTTTACATTTTTATTTTATTTTAAAGATGTGGGGTAAGTTTCAGGATTAGGTAGATAAGTGGTCATCGCACAGCTAAGTTTAGTTCTCTCTTTTGTTCCCACTTTGCCTGGTTGAGATCAGGTAGCCTTACTGATATTATATGCCTCCCACCCCTGGCAGTGTCCCACTACAGCCAATCCCTTTCTGCAGTATTATGATTAATATTCAGGGTTTGCTTATGAATGAGAACATGTGGTACTTGGCTTTTTGTTTTTGTGATAGATCAAGAAGTATTCTAGTCTGTAAATCCTTCCAAGTTGCTGCAGAGTCCTTAATTTTGTCCTTCTTTATGACTGCGTAATACTCCATCATGTATATTTACCAATATGGAAATATAAATGACCACAAATAGCCAAAATAATCCTCAGCAAAAGAAACAAAGCAGAAGATATCATACTTCCAGACTTTAAACTTTACTTTGAGGCTACAATAATCAAAACAGTGTGGTACTGGTACAAGAATAGGGATACAGACCAATGGAACCTGATAGAGATCCCTAAAGAACTTACATTTTTTAAAAAAATCAATCTTTATTAGATCTCCAGCATTTAGTGGAATGCCTGACATATGACAAACACTTTATACATATTTGTTAAATGAATTTGTTTATTAACACAGTATTAAGCAAAAAAAAAAAA
>NW_007247120.1:82595-122126 GCF_000164805.1 Carlito syrichta
AAAAAAAAAAAACTCGTGTTTTATGAATACATTGGATTATATAAAGTACATTATTGTTAATTTGTTAGTTAATTTTATAGAACTTTATTTTGTGATCCAAGGTCTACCAGGTATAGACAAGATATAACAGAGCTAGCTCTATTTTCCAGTGCATGATAGTATAGAGAAAGATTTATTATTATGAAATGATGAAATGTTGTGATAAATCTTCAGTGATGTTCCTGGGGTAGAAAGAAAACATAAAAAAAGGAAAAACTCACTAAGAAGACTTCGAAGAAGACAGATACATATGTATAGACTGCAAAATATAAGTAAGAAAGAGGATTAAGGATTTTTTCAGCAGAAGGACGAATTCAAGCAACTATTATGGTGATATGTAGGAGCATAATGTGTTCAAAAAAACCTCTAATGTTTTTAATAAGAGGAATTAATAGGGGTTACACAAAAGATGGTTCCAGGTTGAAAGTCCGGAAAGTTAGGCGATAAAATAATTCAAATTTTAGCCTCTAGCATAGTTCCAGCAAACTTTTTCTGTAAAGGACAAGCTGTAAAATACTTTAGGCTTTGTGGGACATCATAGCTACTCACTCTACTATTGAACTGGAAGATATTCATAGATATGTTAGTGGATAGACGTGACTGCGTCTCCATAAAAATTTATTTACAAAAACAGGGAATGGGCTGCAGTTCTCCAAGCTGTATTCTAGCATTGGGATACAGAAGAACAACCACATTTTATAAAGAAAGCATTGCAGTAAAAACAATTTGAGAATATTAGTTTGAGCTTTTAATTTCGTATTTTAAAAACCATTCATTTTCAAGTCTCCACTTCCAAGGCCAAACCATGAAATTTATTATCTCCAGGAAGAGAAAGTCATTATCTTGTGTAACAAAAAAGCAAATAAGCTACATTTCATTATTCTTTTTTTTTTAAATCAAATCAAGACTTGAACCAGAAAACTTGATAATAAAGTGTTTTGGAAAAGAGAGAACCTGATCAGACAGAAAGTAGAAAATAGAAAAGCTAGCTCTTCCTGTACTGAAGGACTGTCTCAAGGAGACTAAGGAGAGAAAAGCAGATGAGTGAGTGAGGTGTTCAGAGTACATCTATTACACCTCTTCACACTGCAGTATTACATGAGGAAAGGGTGTGCTAAGGACAGAGGAAGCTGTATAGCATGCATATTAGGACTCTAGATGGAGATCACTTTCTAGGCTATTCCCCCACACCAACCCAGAGGATAACCA
Organism: Carlito syrichta; assembly: GCF_000164805.1. Taxonomy (NCBI): domain Eukaryota; kingdom Metazoa; phylum Chordata; class Mammalia; order Primates; family Tarsiidae; genus Carlito; species Carlito syrichta. The sequence goes on from NW_007247120.1 coordinate 83,844, forward strand.
CTTCCAAGTATAGTGCAACACCCATCAGGGATAGTTGGAGTTCCCAGGCACAGTAGCTAGTCTCTTGAAACTCCTGGTACTCCACAGAGGAGGGCAAAAAGCTAGTTGCCATGCCAGAGGTAGGTTGCATGTTGTTTCAAAGGAAAGTTTACCCAAAAGTTGAAGCTGTAGTACATTAAGTTGACTCCAGTTAATAAAAATAAATTGCATACTTGAACATTTCTAGGCGAGTAGAATTTAAATGTTTCCACCACATATACACACAAAACAGTAAGTGTGTAAGGTCATACTAAATAGCTTAATTTAGCCATTCCACAATGTGTGCATATATTAAAACATATGTTGTCCATCATAAATATACACAATTTTAATTTCAATTAAAAATAAATAAGGAATAAAAAGAGTCAAGACCACGTGGCAAGTGGACAAGTTCAAAATTCACATGGAAGATGTGGCTAAAGCCCAGAGAACTCTACATGTGTCAGCTTAGGTAGCAGTAAAGTCAGTGAGTAAGGAAGTACCAGACAGGAATTATGACAGTCACCACAGCAGAGAACATTGGGTCAGATAAGTCATTAGTATCTGTGTAATAAGGAACACATATATGGGCAGGAAGTAAAAGAGGTGTGAGGGTGTGAATAACTAAAATTTAAGAGAGTGATCATTTTCCCCTTAAACTTAATAAACAGATCTACATAATAAACACATTAAAAAGATGACTTAAATAGTTGTAAAACTGAATTTTCAAAGCTGAATTAAAAACTAGTTTTTTTCTCGTTAGTTATAAGGTAAAAGGGCTTATAAGATTGAACCAGTTGCACATCAAGACAAAAGTTCAATTTTCTTGGCCCATCTGAATAGTCTTAGTATAGTGTGGTTGAAATTCAGTTCTGTACAAAGTATATGTAAAACTTGACTTTTACAAAGATAAGCTTAAATAAAGTAAAAATAAAAAGCAGAGGGATAAAGCAGACAGAATAAATTTCTAAGGCAGGAAGAACAGGAGAATCCATACATTATGATGGCAATGTGAACTGAAAAAAAATCCAGTAAAAATAATGAAAGAGATGAATTGAAAATAAGTTCTAGTGTTTTTGTTCTTTTTTTTTTTAACATATATGGCTTTATGATTTAATATAGGGTCATAAAAATGTGTGACTGCAATTAATTAAAGATGTTTATATAATCTAATGTTCATTCTTTGAAGACAAATACACACATACCATAGTATTTTCCTCGATATCTTTTTTTTCTGGACTACATGTTGTAAAAAAATCTGAATTGAAGTCAATGTTTAGATGACAAATTTACGCTACATCTCCAAATCTGCTAACTAATTAGTAGAACATCTTGATGGGTTTGGTTGTGGAACAGGTAGTAGAGGGAAAGACAGCAGGTGAGGTTGACTCCAATATTTCTTATTTGTAAAAGTAAGTAAATGGTGATATTATACAAGACAAGTACAGGAGAAACAGAACTTAGAGGTGGACTAGTAATTAATTTAGATTGAGAGACGTCAACTTCAAGTTGTCTATGAGACACAGAGAAGTAATGGATCTCAGAACAGAGGGAGGATAAATATGGTAATCAACCACAGACAGAAATCATTAGAATGGATGATTCCAAAGATGAAACCACTCAGGAACAACATTTGGAGCAAAAGATTGACTAATAAATAAATAGAGAGTAACCAAAATCTATTCAGTGTGAAGAATAAGAGAAATCTGATAAGAACTCAAAGAAGAGTAGCTGCAATAATGAGAGAAGAACATGAAAGAGTTGACCCATGAGATACGAGAGAGGACAGTTTCACAAATACAGTAGTAGATGAGTAGCAATGTAAAAGGTTCAGAATAAGTCCGATTAAATAAAAACTTAAAACAGGCCTTTGAATAAGTTACTTCAGTAGCAATAGAATTTTGGACTGGGAATCAAAGGCAGTAGTTTAGATGTAAATTAATTTAAGGAGATGAAATCTTTTTGTTGTTTATTATTTTCAGAGAGTCTGGAAGTGAAAAGAAAAAAGTATGGAGCAAAAAGGAGGCCAAGGCAAGAAGAATGTACAAAATAATTCAGATTTAAATAAGTTTAATCTCAGAGCATTAAGAGAAGGTAAGAATTGAACAGTATATTTGCTCTGTAAATTTCCTGTAGACAAAGTTGAGTAAGTTGCACAGAGTAAAAATTTGAAATAGTTGCTATAGGAAATGCAAAAAATATTGACTACAGACAAGTAAAAATGTGGCTGAATAATACCGCAGGTGATATTTAGAAACCATCAGCATTATTATGTAATTATTCTCACAAGTTACAAGAGAAATTCACTTTAGGAATGAAGCATGAAATAAAGATTCTATGGAATTTTTATTGAGTTAATCACATTTGCTTATAAAAGAAATAGGTCACTGTAAAGTTTATAAGCATAAAGAAAAGAAATATTTTTCAAAGGATATGTAAGAGTAATAAGTGTATTGAAGACCTGAAAAGCTTCAATAAAATTAGCATAAAGCCAGTTTTATTGTTTGGTAAAATGTAACTTAATTCAAAGCTCCTGAGAATTAAGAAACAACCTTGTGAGTCTGATAAAACTGGAAGGAGGATATTCACCACCCACAGATGCGGATCTCTTAATAGCAATCTTAGTAAAAAATAGGAATACTTTAATGGAGGAATCCTTAAAATGAAACCAAAGTTTAATGATATAAAACCATAGCTACAATTGTTCTTTGTCTTTGAATCATAGACTATCAGTATAGTAGGGTTTTTAAAGCTGAATTTAACATGAGAAGAATTGGGTTTAAATTATAGCTGTGTACCAATTGTATTTTTTACTTGCAGCCACTATAACAGTTGCAATTGATGTTTGTATGGTTATGTCCTCATTATACCATAGCGAGACAGTGGGTTTTGTTTGGTTTTGCTTTGTTTATTTTCATCTGGTTTAATGACTTGCAGTATGAAGGAACAGGTGAAGTGTTTGATACATATTGCTGCTAAATACATGACTTATTATTACTAAATACAATACTTATTATTGTCATTGTTTTTGTACTCATTTTTCTATCGACTTTAAAGACATCTTTATAATCTATAGTTTGTATTTCTCATGACTTAAATTTAGTTTTGTTTCCACAGAAAATAATATTTACCTTTGCTACTCTAAATTTGCTACCCTAAATTGTTGTATAAAATAATTCACATACAGTATTTCTAAGACCCATTCAACTAATCAGTTAATATGAAAATGCATGAATGTCGTGTGGTAAAAACCACAATCTTCATTATGTAGCCAGGAATTCAAAAGACTCAAGTGTCATTAAAAGGAGAATGGTATTATAGCAAAAAGTAATGATATTGCAGAAATTTCACATTCTTAACAAATGTTTCAAAGCTTTTCCAAACTACATACAGGCTTTTCTTTGCTCAGAACAAATGAATTAAAATTAAATTTAAAAAAAGCAACCCGAACTTTTACTTTTCATATAGAGTTATCATACTTAATGAAGAATTTTTATAGTACCGTATAGTGAAGCTGTTTACCTAAAATCAGCTTAATTCTTCTTCTTGAAAGAAAAGTATATTCATAATTATAACTTGATTTTGTTAGATTTGAGAATACTAAGATGCCTACAAAATAGTCTCTCTACATTATATTGAAACCCAAAGCACTGTACACATACCACTTTAGAGTCATTTTTATAAAATTTTATTTCCGAAGCAAAGCATAGTTGAACGCTCTGAGAAAGTAATGTTTGCAATTGCAATTTGTGTTCAAACCACAACAGGGGAATTATAATTCTTAATATAAATTGTTATATAGCTGGTAATACAGTTTATCCTTTAGTCAGATGTTGTCATATAAGCTAGAAGATATCCAGTCTCCTCCAAAAAAAATAAAAGCAAAACAAAACAACAAAAAACGAATGTGAACTGAATAACCAAATTAATCTCATTTGCTCATGAATGTAGTAGTTCCTTATGATAGACTGTTGGTTTTTGAAATTTAAGAACTTCTGATACTACCACTATTGCAAAGTGGATGTACCAATTCAAAGCAAAACTTCTTTGCTGATTCTGTATTGTTATATGTGGAATGACTAATATAAACAACATATATGCCTAGCAGTATTTTAGAAGACAAAGTATTAATCAACCACCAGGGAGCTCACCCCACATTAGACCCCCTAAAGATCCTGAAAGTATTTTCAGTAGAGCAAATTCTAATGCCTCTGGCAGTCAAAGGGTTTTAGTACGTTAAATTCAACTGCAATCTTTATTGAGGGAAAGGAGGGATGCTCTGGAATACTTATTGTGGCAATACATAGCTGCTAAAAATGGTGTGGATTCTGTTGTTCATTTCTACATTTATTTTACCTGATGAAATCCTACTTACTTCCTAGGGATTTAAAGTCACAAAACCCAAAGAGCATTTGTTTTTTAGCAGTTAGGAAGACCGAATATGTCCAAATAGAACTAAAAATAAAACACAACCAAAAGATTTCACAGTTTTAAATATTATTTTGCTTTAAATTGGCCTTGAACTTGGTGTAATGTTAGGTAAACATAGCAATGATTCGAATTATTTTTTTCTTCTATTACCTAACTCCTTTTAAATTTCTTGAAACAATGAATCTAATTTTAATAATATTGACTATTTTCACTCCTACATACGGTCTCTCAACTAAAGATTTTCTTCAAAAATACACTGATTATTATCCGACAACTGAAATAGAATTAGCACTGCCTAAACTTGAATATTTGCATTGAATTGGAGAGCTAAAGGTAATTAAGTTTGCTTACTTAAAGAGAAGTTGGAAATAAAAGAAACAATCAAAATAAACGAACCAATGGTATTCTCTACAAAATTTTTCTTCTTGACTTTAGTTTCTTTATTCTAGCCTAATTTAGAGTATAAAGATAGAGTGAAAGGAAGTAATGGAAGAAAAGGGAAAAAGAGAATATGTTTCTCATATATAAAAGAGAAAGCAATTACAATAGAATGAAAATGCACCAGAGTTAAATTGCCTACCAATTTTGTTCTTCCCAGTCCCTGGCTCTTCAAATGCTTTTATATCAAGGTGTTGACAAATTAAGGAACATTATAACTATACACAGAATATGTAACAAGAAGGATAGACAGTTATTACCTAATATTGCGTCTAAGTATATATAAAAATAGGTAAAATGTATAGTATCTAATAAGAACATTTAGAAGACATATGACTATTTTAATTAAAGTTACACCCACCAGCTCTAATTGGAATAATGATAGAAAATTTTGTTTGTACAAAAGCACAATTATATGAATCTAAAATGATTTGTTATGTTGATATTGTCTGCAAATATCGCTTGTAAATTGCAGCTATAGATAAGCTATTAGTATTTTACTGGTCAATTCTAAAATTATAAAACATAAATATAATCTGCAGCATTATGTGTGTATGATTCATTGCAAAGCTAGATGGTGTGATTGGTCTCAAAGAAAAGAAATTGATTTAGAACTAAGTGATTAAGTTGTGGCCATACTACAAAGAATAAGTCAAATTAATTTTGTAATTTTTATTCAATTTATTTTATCTCGTCTAGACCACAGAGAATTTATACCATTTCGTGAATTTAGTGTCCCCTTTTCATTCTAAATTCAGTGTTCATTATTCCCACAAATATTGACTTTTGCTTCCTTTAATACAAATTTTAATATTTGTATAAAATGCCATTCAATTTTGTTGTTATTTAAACCTTCAGTTAAAGTTCTCTTCTTATTAAAAGGGGGTTATATTGAGAGTCTTGTCTTTGCAGGTGATACATACATTCCCCCCAACTTTTGACAAAACAAATTTGAACACAATTGCTTTTATACTCATTTTCCTGAGGAATGGTAAACTTTGATGCACTTTGACCTTTCTTATAGATCCTTGAAAATCACAAACATAAAATAGTTTGTGTTTTTTGCTAAACATATACATGCATTTTATGTATTTTTGCATATCCAAAAAGATTTTATTTTGTCCACAGATGCAACTACTGCTGATGCAAAATCAGATCAGTTATCCTTATTTTATTGTACTGACAGTAACCTTGCTTTACTTCTGGACACTTTTAGAGTTTTTCAACCTCCTATGCGTTCCAAGATTTGACCTGGATATATTTAAGAGTAGGTATTCAAACTTATTCTGATTAATTTGAATCTTTCAAATTAAGACATTAATAAAGACATACTTTTTTTGCACACAGAAACTTGTCTTATATTGTTGTAATTAAATTCATGATGGAACGTATCAGTCTTTTCTCCATATTTTTCTTTTTTTTTTAATAATGTTCAACCCTTCAAAATTTTTCTCTAAACATTTGGCTACTTTTCAGCTTTGTCTTCAGGATCACTGAAATCCAATCGGTAAATGTGTGTTTTAGTCACAGAACAACCAGGATTCAAAATGTGGTTGGTAATAGAAGATGCATTGCCTTAGGTATGTTATTCAAACTCACTCTGCCTCAGTTTTCTAATTTATAAGCTGGAAATGATAGAAGAATCAAATTTATGGATTTGTTGTGAGAATTGGATTAGTTAAGAATATGTCAGGCTGTGCACAGTAGTTCATGCCTATAATCCCAGCACTTTAGGAGACTTATGCAGGAGGATTGCCTGAGCCCAGGAGTTCAAAAGCAACCTAGGCAACACAGCGAAAACTCATCTCTACACAAAATTAAAATATTAGCAGGATATGGCGGCACATGCCTATAGTCCTAATTAATTGGGAGGAAGGATGGCCAGAGTTGAGTCTATTTTTCAATTCATATTTTTGTCTACCCTGCTTCTTCACAGAAATTAATTAGAATATGCTGTTGTTATTTTTAATTTTCTTCTCCTGAATTGTTTGGTGCTAACATTGTCTTTTTTTCATGTCTTTGTTATTCCATATATGCCTGGTAACCACTGTTCTGGCTTCATTTTTACAGAAGATCTCCATGTTGTTTAATATGAGGATTTGATATGGGTTTCCTTTTCAGTTGGGTGGGTCTGTTTCACTTATTGTCCTTTCTAATAAGGAAGACTGATGGCAGACACCATATAAGAGGATAGACAATAGTCAGGCTCTTTGCTGCAGAATGTCGGAACATAGCACAGTTGTCAATCTAAAAAGGACTTTACTAAAACTATAATAATTCAGTAAATTTTATTACTAGGTAAACATAATCTTCCTTTTTTTTTTTGAGTTGGAGTCTCACTCTGTCACCCATGCTAGAGTGCAGTGGCACACTCACAGTCACTGCAGCCTCCACCTGCTGGGCTTAGGCAATCCCTCCTCCTCAGTCTTCTAAGTAGCTGGAACTACAGACACACGCCACCACGCCCAGCTAATTTTTGATTTTATTGTAGAGATGTCTCACCAGGTTGCCCATGCGAGTCTTGAACCCCTGGGTTCAGGCAGTCCTCTCACCTCGGGGCCTCTCAAAATGCTAGGATTATAGGCTGAGCCACTGCGCCCGGCCTTCTTTTTTTTTTTATGTTCCCCTCAGAAGCTGTAATTTCTTTCTCTTGGCCCCTGATATCCACGTCTGCAGTTTCCTCTGACACACCTGTCCTTAATTTAAAGAGTGGTTTTCAGTTTTAAATCTGGCTGGAGCCATTGCTGCCTGTGCTTTGCATGTAGGCAAGTGGATGAAAGAGCCTGACTGAGATGCTTTAATTAAAGTTCTGTAATAAATTATCTAGACAATTTTTTATTCTCATATTTTGTTCTTTGGATTTATTGACCTTGAGCTTAGAGTTTGACTAAGGTTGCTCAGGATGGAAACTTTATCTCTGATGTCTACAAATGCTGTTTAACTTTCCTGTTTTATCTTCTTAAGTCCATACCCAGTTTATTTTTATATAACCAAAAATCTTTCTGAATAACTGCTGTACACTTTTGTTTCTTTGTTTTTTAAAATTGTTATGGTTGCATTTAAAAATTTTTAAAGTTTATTTTAATATAGAATCTCCTTATTATCTAGTGATACTCACTTCCAGGAAATACAAGAAGTCACTTAAAGTAAATCCCTTTAAAATACAAATTATATATAAAAAGCCGACACAATAAGGTTTTCTTTTGATGATTAGCTTAAGGATAAAAGATAATTCAATCTTTTCATGATCTTTGGTAAAATTTTTCTTTTTCGGTGGTTTGCTGTTTTACTTGCTTTGCATCAACTTGCATTGATTCCTGCAGTTGCAACTAATATCACTTCCACTGCTTTCAAGAAGTTGTGCAGATATCTTCAGAATTTCAATTTTGATTGTTGAAAGTGTATATTATGTTTATGTTGGAATGTGGGTTGTCTGCAATATAAGATTTTGAAGTAGAAAATAGTTGATAAAATTATGATATGATAAACCAGGGAATAGCTAATATGAAATGGCAAGAAATATTTGTGGTCATGTGAGGGGTCCTTTTGCTATGGCAACTTTGGCTTGTAAGTTCAGACTCAAAGGATCTCCATGATGAAGAATGAGAATTCCATGTATTCTATCAATTCAACAGAGCAACAACAAAAAAAGTTTAAAAATTTGCTATATATTTGTTTTTTTGTTTTAATTATCTAATTTAATTAGTTTAATTTTTTGAAAATTTTCTATTTTCTTTATCACAAATTCTATTTTCTAGACCCAATAAAATTCAAGGATCTCAAATAATTACTACTTAAAAGACCACTGATGTTTAATATATTTAAATTTTTACAATCCTTTTTATAAAGCTATTTCAAAGTAAACAAATTTTTTTTTGTTTACAACAAATATTCTCATTTAGAGGTGAATTCTTAATCATTCTTAATTTGAATGAATTATTTTATTTTGAAAGTTCATTCTATATAGTTTCTATTTCTTATATATACATATATTCTTTATTGTGCACTTAATTATACCACCACCACTGGCAGGAAGAGGCAACTTAGAATGCCGCTTTTTAGAAAGAATCTCCCACATTTTCTCACCATAAGCTCTGTTTAATTGAGCAAGGCCTGAGTGATTTTCGCTTTATTTGTAAAAGCCTCTATTATAAGACTTTCTAATTCCAATTCATCAAGAATTAACAAAAGGTTAACAATTAAAACCTTACCAGTTTGTTCCTTTTTGTGTGTTGGTTTCTTGGACATTTTCAGAAGGCCTGAAACACAACTGTGTACTCTCTCTCTCTCTTTTTAAAAATCTTTTAAAGTTTTTTCCCATTTTGAAACATATTGTTCCTATATACAGGTATTCTCTGCTTATATATTTGCAAGAGTCCAGTAAGCATCTTGGTTAAATTACCTTACTTTCATAGCCTACTTATACATTGATGGAATTGTTCTACATATAATCCAGGTTTTTTTCATGTTATAAGTCCCTAGCCATGGAGTAACAATTATTCTTAAATGGTGTGAAACTAAGTAAAATTTATCTGATATATACAATATTTGTAAAAATCAGTAACTCATCTCTGTTAGTCTTGAAAGGAGCCCTCCATGTTAATAAAATAGATGCAAACATTTTAAAATGAATACTTTGCTTATGTTAAAAATTTGAGTGATTATTACCAAAAACTGACAGAAACCTAAAATAGTTTTTATAAGTTTGAATCTTCACTAATCTATTTAATATTGTTTCCAAGTAATTCCAACCTATGTAAACATATGTAAATATAAAGTATAAGTGTTAATTCACTTCATTTTCTAGAAAATTCCAATTTGATTAAGTTCATCTTTTCAGTAGAAAGGAAAAAACTGATGTAATAGTCTTATTCATTAACTAGGATGAGAGAATGATTGATTGATTGTTTAATATTTAAACTGTTCTTCCATGTGCATTGAATTAACTCCTCTGTTGATAGGGTAGCTGTCATGCATAATGCTTAGACAGCTTAAATAACGAATTATTTCATTAAAAGAACTGCAGTATCATCATTGTTACTTGTTATTCATACAAATTATGCTAATTATTACCATGTCATATTTTAAGAAGCTTAAGTGAAGTTCCTTAAAATTAAGCAGTAGTGTTAGGACAATGAGGTAATATACTAGGACATGTCCTCTTGCAAAATGTGTTTATATGAGCCATGATTTTAGAAAATGACTTTTAATCTATGACTACACCATTTATGTTTTATGTATCCTAGAGATAGTTATATTTAATGTCATTCATTTACAATAATCCATATATAATAATATCTGCCCATTTTATTGTTTTAAACATATAGGCTCAAATGTTATACACAACTATTAAGCATTTCTTCATGTTTCTGTTGTTGACCCACTTGCAATAAGTGATGCATGAACTTGGCATCTGAACTAGCTGAAGCCAGTTGAGAGGCCATAATTAAGCATGGTGGTGAAGAGGTAAAGCTTTACCTGCTATAGCCAACTGTTCCTTTTACACACTACTTACTTTCTGAAAACTACTGGATTTTCAGATTGGTCTTTACATGAGTGACTTACTCTAAAAAATCTGAGACAAAATTAAATGCCATGTGAATAAAAATAAATATAAATATCTCTTGCTAAGTTAATGTTTACTTTAGGGAAATGATTTCATTAAAGAATGTATACTCACTGATAAAATTAATAAACATACTTTGCAATAGCAAAGGAAAAAATCTTTTATTTTGTTTTTAAATCCTAGCTCTGCCACTTACCAGTTTTTAAGCACAAATTTATCATTTGACACCAATGATTTGATTTCAGCAAAACTACATTACCTGTGTGATATTTGGCTTCTTCCTAACTAGGAAACACAAATTGCTCTCAAAGTATTTATTAACATTAATATGCATATTCTACAGATGACAAATACAATCTACAGAGAAGTTAAATAACTTCTCTAATATCACACAACTCAGTAGCAGACCTAGAGTTTGATAAAAGCTGTATCTTCAGAGACCATGCTCACATTGCTATACCAAGAAAAGAAAACAGCAAGGGAAACCAGTAAGGAGCATGATTGCAATGGACAGTAAGTTGGAACATCTAATATTTTTAAATTCACTCTAAGAGTTTAAAATTTACATTACCAGGTTGTATTTATGAATCACATAATAAGCAAGTAGACTGTTAATACCATAATGAGGTTATGGAAATGATTTAAAAGAAAAAATTAGTAAATTATTAAAATAAAAATGTCAAACTAGTTACATTTAGCAGAGTTTATTTTAGGAAATAGCTATTCATGAATTGGGCAGCATGCTGAATCAGCAGAGGCTCAGAGAGCTCCACTCAGCAACATAGGCAGCTCCACTGGGCAACACAGGCACAGGCAGAAAATGTACTTGACATACAGAAACAGTTTGATTGGTTACAGCTTTGCCTTATATGGACTTGATCTGATCAGTTGCCAGCCTGTGACTGGCTATAGCTTGGTTGCTATGATGGCTGAGACTCAAATATTTGTTACAAAAATATACTCTTGAATTAGTTTGTGGTTTTTACATACTAAGTTATGTAGCAGTTTGCTATGTAAAACTTCAAAGTATAGAAGCAGTTTAAGGCCAAATTTAATGTAATTTAGCAATACGTAGTTTGGTTTTGTATCACTAAAATGCACTTTAGAAATTATCAAAATATATAAAAGAAGAATCATGACATAAATATAGAGGCTGCCAAAAAAAATACACGTTTTAAGAAAGAAAAAACTCTACTAAAATTGTAATAATATATAGTGGTAACAAAAGATGAATACAAGGCACATTTGACTTCTGAGGTTACACATTGATACCATAATTCAAAGCAACATCAGAAATTAATAGATAGATAAAATGTCTTAAATTGTGTATACAGTTTTTTGGCACCCTCAGTGTTTTGAAGGTAATGTTTGTGTCTTTATTCCTAAGTAAAAACCTCCTCAGGTTAGAAGCAGCTGGAAAAAATCATGTGGACCAACCCCAGCTATGATGAATCTACATATACCTTATTAGGTGACTATTCTGGTATGATCATCTAGGCAGTGTTACTTTCCATTAGATGAGTCAACTTATTTGGAGAAATATGTTTCCATGTCTGTCATTACGAAAAGAGAAGTCACTGTTCTTCTCAAATTATAGCTTAGTGGGCACATTTTTCAGATAATTGATGTTGAGAACATTATGATTTAACTAATTGTTTCTGAAAATAGCACATTTTCATATATAACATAATCCTGTACTTTTGTGGAGTCACAAAACATTAAAAAATCATATTGCTAACTTTACTGAGCAGTTTTGAGAACAATCAATTTGGGGAAAAACAAAATTGAGACTCAGAGCAAAATAATATTTTAAACAGGACATTTTTGTCCATTAGTATTCGGGTTCTTGATCTTACTATTCTTAGATATTATGACCTTTATATTTCCTATTCACCACATGCATGTATTTAATATAATATATTATGACAATTCAAATTCATTAAACTGCACAATTAGCTGCATATTTTAATGCTATTTCCCTGCATTTTTTCCAAAATGGTTCACAGAGATTTACACATTAAAAGCAAATGAAATGTCCTTGAGGAAGGTTCAGTAACCGGACTTTAGTAAATATTATAAAAACAATAATTTCTTCATCAGTATGAAGAACCAGTTTCAGAAACCCTGAAGAATATGAATTAAATGTTCTCTGGGAGAAATGGGAAAGGTTAAAATTCATCATTTTAACTGATAGGCTTTCCACAAGAAAATAAGCAAGGCAAAGAATACTAAATGCAGTCTTAATTTTACAGTTTTCCCAAATATATTTTCTAAGGGCAAAAGTATTTTAATTATTTCTATTGTAAGCAAGCTTCTATGATAATTATTGATTTTATGTTTAATTGTCCTCAACGAGAAATATTTCTGAGTTAAAAAAAATTTTTTTTAAAAAGTTTAGCACCTTTCTTCTCCTAAAGGAAGTACAATCTGTGAATTGTAATTTAAACTCCTTCATATTTGATGTGTTAAATCTCCTGCTTGGATTAGATCTGAGCCTGTCTTTCATGACTACACAGAAAGAGTTCATTTCAACTGTAAACTTACAGCATCAATATCAAGAGTGTAAAATTAGAATTTAAAAAATACTTTTATTATTTTTATTTTTTTAGCTTTATTTTCTGGGTGACAAAGTAAGAGAAAGTGCAAAGGCATCAGTAGTCCTTGGTTTAATTAGAAGAACAGGAAAAATTAGTAGTAAAGTTTGACACCAAGATGAGGATTTTTTCTTAGATTTTAACCTTGCTATGATTTATGTCATGCCAAAGATTGTTGCTATCATTGAATGATCTGGAATTATTCCCTTTACTTATAAGAGGAATAAAAAAGGTCCTCTCCTCAAGACAAAATATTAAACTATAGATTATCTACAGACAATGGAAAGTCAGAGAATCAGTATATTTCATAAACACTTTTGTTGAGAGTTTGCTCTTTTTCCTTCTAGTTTCTTAATCTACAGGACAGAGTTTCCTTGGGGAGGCCCACAAAGAATACTCTTAGAACAGGAAAGAGCACAAAATTTATGAACATAGCTATTGAAGGTGACAAGGCGATGTCATCTTAAGGAATATTAATGAAAAACTTGTGTTTTGTTTAAACAAAGGGGAACTTTCACGAGTGCTTCCAAAGGGAGCATGTGAGATCTAGAGAAGGTGGTTAGATAGCAGGAAAGACATGGGGACCCAAAGATTTAGAATTTATTTCACATTGGGATTTATAGTTAACCAAATGGAATTGAGGAATTATTTTGTAAAGGGCAAAAGAAGGATTGGAGCCTTGATTTCCAGACATATTTTGCTTATGTAAGAGAGAGAAAGAGAGATTGATAGTACACTCTTGATTTTGGTAGCAGACTAAAAGCCAAAGTTCAGCTAAATGGTTGAAGCTGGTCTAGAAGTCCCGAAGTGAAGGTTTAGCTGGAAAGACCATGATTAAATACACAGATAAATACTCAGGAAAGGAATTCCTGAGACTTCAATGTACAAACACATTTCAAATATGAGTGTCTGTTTTAACTCCATGTTTCTTCTTGCCTAATGTTTTTCTGCCCAGTTTTCCATATCTCAGGTGATATCTCGACATTTATGAGAAATGAAATCTACTGGTGTTTTTTTGTTTGTTTTTAAGAAATAAGACCTTGCTCTGTCACAGTTCAGTGGTATGATTATGACTTGCCATAGCCTCAAACTCCTGGGTTCAAATAATCTTTCTGCCTCAGCCTCCCAGGTATTTAAAACTACAGCCACATTCAGTAATTTTTAATTTTTTTTTTGTAGAGACAGAGTCTCCCTAGGTTGCCAAGGCTGGTCTTGAACTCCTGGTCTCAAGCAATCCTCCTGCCTTGACTTCACAAAATACTGGGATTACAAGTGTGAGCCACTACGCTCAGCCTTGGCAAGTGTTTTTAAATTACAAGGGGGAATCCCTCCCCCAAAAACCCAGCATTTATTTATTTAAAAATGTGTATTTATTCTTAAGTGCGTAAACTTCAGTCACCTTGGAAGTACTCTCTGTTTGATGCAATATGCCTACTGAGACACTTTGTCTACTGCTCAAAACAGTATTTACACTCATCAGTTTTGATAACTTTTAGTGTTTCTGCTGTTTCTTGTTTCACCTCTTCCACATTGGTAAAACATTTCCCTTTGAGGACTTTTTTCATCTGGGAAAACAAACAAAAAAATCCCTGAGCATGAGATTGGATGAATAGGGAGAGTGGGACATGGAAGTCATGCTGTTTTTGATCAAAAACTACTGAACACTCAGGGCTGCATGGCCAGGTGAAAGAACAAGTCACCTGAAGTCACCTGTTTGCCACAACTAGGATATTGTTCCGCAAATCATGACACAACCTTCTCAAAACTTTCTGATTCGAAACTTTGGCTGACCATTTGATCTGAAGAAACAAATTCTGAGTGTACTACAAGGGGCCTGCCCTCCAAAAGATGATTCTAGTTTTTTGGGTCCCCCTCACCTTTAAATTTTCTGATGTGTAAAATAAGAATAATCAGATTTCAAAGTGTTGTTGAGAAGATTACATGACATGAAATGTGTAAATTTTCTAGTAATTAGCCACTAATAAATGGCAATTATAATTTACTGTAAATTTCCCTTTAGTCATTTAATTTTATATTCTTATATTTTTGCAGTCTGCTAGATAGAAGGTCTATTTTAGTGATATTTTGGGCATATCACTATGGCATAGTCCATTTACCTAGCTATTACCTTGGAAAATTTGGCATGTAGCTATCCTTTGTTGTGGTTCCAGCTTGTTTAATTCCAGGACTGGATAAGAAAGGAATGAAGTCAATAAAATCTCCTTAATACCCTCAAACTATTTACCATAATGAGCAATTAATTTTCTCTCTTGAATGTTTTCATATAAAGTCTTCACTGAACATGCAAACAGTTGAAATATAAACTTGAAAAACTTGCTAATAAAAGTCTAAATGCATCTACTGTACATCAGAGACAACATAGATTATTTCTTCTTATAAATCTGTATTTATGATTTTTATATCAATAGACATAAAATGATCTCAGTTAGTGATATAATTTAGGCAGTTTTTACTGTTGTGGTATTATTGTCTTTAAGATAGTTGAGAATAATTATGTTGAACACATTTTAACTAACTGGCTTTTACACATGGCATAATAAAGGCAAAGTTAATTATGACATGTTCCATTCTCAATACTGCATACCATTTGTTCATACAACTATGTATTTTTAAAGTTTTGTTTTATTACTCCTGTATCTATTTTACTCAGTTGGTTAGTGCACGCAGCTAATGAAGCCAAGGGCATGGGTGACATCCGTTTTCAGGCCAATTAATTTTACTCTGTCCACAGACCATATCCCTAAACTAAGGCAAATTGTACCAAAATTGAATGTCCTCTATTATAAGACAGCCAGGACTGGAAATATGTGATTCTTTTATCCTAACTGAGAAAAAAGCTAAGTGTCCATGTCCATACAGGTCAAATCGCTGTAGTCTTACATAAACACTGCACATTATTATTTTTAATTATTTTTTCACTATAGCTTTTTACTATTTTTTTCCTCAGGTTACTGAAAAAAGTTAGTTCATTGATATTCAAATTCTTTAAATTTGGATCCTTTTGGTTTATTCAATCCTTTTATTTTAAATAACCCTGCATATGTATACTCTAAATCACAGAAAAATGAAAGGTACTTTTTTACTGTGGGTATTCTACCTTGATTTGGAACTCAGACAAAGAGTTTTGACTTTCATTTCATTCTCCATGAGTCCACAAATAAAAATATTATTTGAACTTTTAGGTCAGTTTCTGTTTTAGCATTAAGTTTGATTGATGACCTCTCTTCCTAGCAGTGGTGTGAGTTAGGTTTATAATTCCCAGGGGGTGCTGTGCTGCTAGAACTGCACATACACCTCTTACCATTAGTTAGCCCCTAAAAATGTGACTGAACATTTCAAAACAGCTTATAAATCATTACAATTAACAACTTTCAAACTGCCCATCCAAAGCGACTGGCTTGACATGCCATCTGTTACTTTTTCTTTAAAACCCTCTAGTCTGTTTATCGAAGGCAGCATTTAACATTTGAAACGATGTTCCTTTTTAAGGTGTGTGATGGGCTGATTAAGACAAGCTTTTGTTTTAATTATCAACAATTTCTGTGATGCAATATAATTTTTGCAGTGCTCAGGGCCCTTTACAAATCAAAAGGAATCCAACTAAAACAGTAATTAATGTCAAATGACTAGTCACAAAAGGCCCTATTTAATTGAGAAGTTCTAATCTTTGATTAAACCTCATCACACATTCTCCTGATTGCAAACTGTTGTCTGAGAAAAGGAATGTAATTGGGTACATAGTGTATTGTCTCTCTAAAATGATACCTGCAAATTATATAAAATCACTATGGTCTGCTTAAAAGTAGAAAATTATTCTTAGGTTATATTTCATATTACTTATTTTCTCTTTTTGCAACTGTAATTGGAAGTTTTGGCTTTCATTAAACAGTATACAAGTTAAAAAATATTTTTAAAAGTCACTTATGAATTCAAAATCTGTTAATAAGGATATTTGGGACCAACTATATTTCCTGAAGTTGAAATTAAAAAGTAAACTTATCCTTGTAAAATCAATAGAAAGTCTGTGAGAAAAATGCAATACTGAGTGAACACATTATGATATACAGGAGGTGCCAGAAAAATATATACATTTTAAGAAAGGAAATTACTATATCACAATTGTAATACTCAATAGATACCAATAACAAAAGATGAATACAAGTCACGTTTGACTGCTGAAAATACAAGAGGTGCTCTAAGTGGTTACCATCAGTATCCAGACACTTCTGATTATGGCAAACATCTCTTATTGTCTATTAAAATGTGTAGACATTTTTTGGCACCCTTAGCATTTTGTGCTTATACTAAATAATATTTCCAAATCTGGTTAATTTTTAAATTCACATTTAAAAAATTTTATCTTATAATGCACATTGATTTTATTTCAGTGAAATCATTGATTGATAATTTAGGTTTTTTTTCTACATATCGCCTTCCATTAGACTTTTTAATTCTGTGATCATAGTGTAGATTTAATTATAAGACTCCTAAATTAGGACATGAATAATGTTTAATTATATTTAGGTCACTAAAAATAGATATAATATTAAATGGGCATTAAAAAACAGAAACTTTTTGGTATATTCTTGAAGGCACTTACTGTCATGTGTTTTCTCCATTATGTTGGCAAGAATCTAAACCATTTTTAACAGCATAATACTCATTCATGTTTTAATTGATCTTTTACTCAGTGAGTGTTTTGTTGTTATATTTCAACCCATATTGGCATTATTTTTATTCATATCCAACCAAATTCATGCCAATCATATGTACCATTCTAATATGACCTGTGTCATTTTAACCATTTCTATTGTGCCCAAAGAAAAGAATAAAAGAGAGATTTGAAGAAAAGCTAGAAAGAGGAAGCTCAAAGGCATTCATTTAGTGCTTATCACTGTTCTACATGTGACATATAATGTATATCCTTTCATTTAACCTATGAACAAAATCATTCATCATCTATACAAATAGAAAATGTAGGTATTATATTTTAACATGGAATCTCTATAACAGTAGAATAAATGCAAATATTATTTTTATTGTATTGATTAAACCATATAAAGAATAACTAAAACTTTTTAACAGCAAGCACTTGTGCTTATGACAGTGATATCTCATAAATTATTCTTAATTTTGAGACAGAGCTAATGACTAAAAACAAATGCTTCTTTGAGTTCCTTGTAAAGTAGAATTAATACTTGATTAATTAACATAACATATCTTAAACTGTAGCATCAAGCCATTTATATGTATGACATATAATAAAGCAGTTTGCTAAAATTTGTGGAACTGACACTTCAGTAAAAAATGGAATTAACTTCATAAGGATAATTGAAACAATAAAGCAAGTTAAAAGACATATCATAAAATGATTCCAAAATTAATCCTGTCAAGTACTTAACATATGATGTCAAAATTGATAACCATCTTCCTAAAATGCAAATACAAATATAAATTCTTATTGAATTTTGATGACTCTCTTTCTTGAAACTTTAAGACTGCTATAATTTTTTATATATGATAATATAATAAATTCTCAAATTCTGGAGACAATTTCTATGTTAAGATGTGTGAAGGAAAAAATCCACCAGAATAAAGACTTTATTCAAGACCTTTGTGATAGGGGAAGAAATTCAACTCAAGGCCCCTAAAACAGAAGGCAGAAGAAACTTTAAATACTGGCATAAGCTAGTGCAAAAATATAGACTATACACACACAACTTTATTTAATTCTCAATATTTGTTAATATATATCCATATGTTGATAACCATGAGTACATACTAGTATTTCCAATGACACTGTAAAACTACAGATTCACACTACACCTCCCTCCCCCACTTCCATATTTCTCTTGGTGGAATGCAAAATATGCCTTCTGTCATCTTATGCTTCTTGTATGTAACCAATCCTCCCATCCTGTTAGGTTGCTATACCCACACACATGTGGCCCTACAATGATGTGAAACTGCCTAATCCAGGACTTCCTACCTCATTTGAGTTTGTCTAGTGGATTTTTGATAATGGAAGGAAGAAAGTAAAAACGGAGAGTGGAAGAGAGAGGGTGAAAAGCAAAACACTCCTTAAAGAAAAGGAAAGAAAAACATTAATAAGGAGGGTTGGCTCAATTTTTATTGAGATCGATTTGGAAATGCCATTGCATTTCATAACTTTTTACTTAGAAATAATTTCAAATTTCCAGAAAAGTTGTAACAATAAGAATATTACATAGAACACCTTTAAACCCTTTATTAGATGTAGATTTATAAAATTTTCCCACACTTGTTTCCTCATTCTTTTTTTTTATCTACACGGCATGTGTGTATAAAAATATGCATCTATAGAAGTATATGTGCATAAACATATCATCTGTGTATATACATGCATTTTTTTCTAAATCATTTTAAAGCAAGTTTTATAAAATACAGCCATTCACTCTTAAATATTTTAATATCTTCTCCAAATAAAGATATTCCCTTAAATAACCTCAGTATATCAACTACCATCAAAAATGTAACATTGATAAGTTGTATCTCAGTATGGAAGGTAGGGAAATTAGTTACAAGAACCTCAAATTACACCAAAATTTGGGCATGCTCAAGGCCCTTATTTAAAATGGCACAGCATTATCATCACTCTGTCTCTGTGAGTTCCACATCCCTCACATCCCCGGATTCCACAAACTATAGATCAAAAAATGCGGGATTTTCTACAAGTGCACTATGTGCTTATTTTTATCTAATCAACGATGTACATTCCAATTTGTCATTTTATCCAATGTAGTCCTTTATCTTTTTTTTTTTAATTTTTATTGAGTGATTTTTTTTTTTTTTTTGGGTTGGAGTCTCACTCTGTCGCCCAGACTGGAGTGCAGTGGCACGCTCACAGCTATCCCAGTGTCCACCTGCTGGGATCCCATGATTCTTCTACCTCAGCCTTCCAAGTAGCCGGAAGTACAAGCGTGCACTACCATGCCCGGCTAATTTTTGATTTATTGCAGAGACGAGGTCTCGGAAAGTTGCCCGGGCTGGTCTCGAACACGTGGGTTCAGGAATCCACTAGCCTCAGCCTCCCAAAGAGCTGGGATTACAGGCTGAGCCACTGAGCCCGGCATTATGTTTTTTAAATTCAGTAAAGAATCCTGTTTAGGATTGAGCATACCATTAACTGTTATGTCTCTCTAATCTGAAATATTTCCATAGCATTTCTTTGTCTTGCACAACATTTACATTTTTGAAAGATATAGTCCCTGTAATTTTTTGAATAATCAATTTATTAAATGTGCATTTCTTTCTGCACAGATAATTTATTGCAAATTAATTTCATGTGAAAAATAATTCTAAAAATATGCAAAATTACGTTCTTATGTCAATTTCAAGACTCTAAAATTAAACATTGGAATCAATCTATATACCTATTCAACAGGGATTTGATGTATACCTAATAATGTATCTACACAAGGAAATTCTAGATATCTATTAAAAAGCATAATGTTTTGTTATAGAAAGATGTGCTTGGTATATCATTCCTGAAAGAAAAATATATTGTATAAAAATATGATTAGTATGATTTGTCTATATAATAGAATATTGCTGCTTTTATAAAAAAACTATGAACCATATTTTGAAAATTTGTATTTTTTTGTATTAAGGGCACAAATTTTAAAGTTTTTAAAATTATATTTATGACATCTTAGTAATTAAAACTTAAGTTCTAAAAATAATTAGCAATTTTACTACTCATCAATTTTCTGACAGATTATATAATAAGTTTAGGGATGTCTAAAAATATAACTTGAGGAGGGAGATCCAAGATGGCCACTTAGAAGCCAACCAATGCTTCTCTCACAGAGCAAACCAAGGTAGACATTCCCAACAGTTGACCCCTAGCAGTTTGAGTAGGTTAAGACAGAGGACACATCCCATAGCCCACAGAGAACCACTGGACACACAGAGAGCAGGTGGGAGAGAGAATGAGCAGCAGACTTTAAAGCCAGGAAGCCCTCTCCCCATCCAGCACGCGTTGGAAATAGAGTCTTGGGCTGTGGGAAATGATGAGTATGCGAAAGGAGGACTCAGTGTTTGCAATTGCCACAAGTTGGGAGGAGCCTCCCCACTCCCCAGTCTCGTGAGATTCCACTCCTACATGGGAAACAGCCAGGATACGGCACAGCTGCATGTTGCGAGCCAACATGGAGCCTGGAACCCATCAAAGCTCTGAAGTCCCATGGTCAGACATCCCTCAGACCTTGTTCCTTGTAGGCAGTGCTGGGCAGTGCTCAGCCTGGGAAAGAACCCTGGCTACCGCCAATCACCCCAAGGGCAGGTTTTCCCGCTGCAGGCAGTTCCGGGTTGGGAATAGTTGTATCAGAAATTCTGTTGCTGAAAGAGCATGTGAGTTCTGAAAATAGATAGTCCTCTAACAAAGGAAGGGGAGTTGAGAGAAGCTCCTGGTAACCCACTCTCCAAATGGCAAAACTTCTGGGCAACAGAGAGCTCTACAATGCTGCAGCACTGCCACAGTGACCAAGGAGTCCATCCTCTTCCCCAATCTCCATTGAGTGCTCACAGCTGGTCCTTGGAACACAGACCAGCCGATTCCAACCCAAGCAACAAACATTGCTGCAGAAAGAAACTTTGAGTTCAGAGCACTGAAAGCCTCAGACAAGAGAAGGGGAACCAGAAGCGGTGAAGCAGGGCTGCCTGCTGTTTGGGCAACCCTGTCTCCCTACATGAATTCTTGAGTAAGACAGAAAAGGCTCATACATCCCTGTAGTGTGGCCACAACCGCCAGGGGTCCGAGTTCCCACTAGGATAGCCAATCCAGCACATGAGGGGAAGTGCAAGAGCAGCTCAGTATAATCCAGCCCTTCCCAACCAGCTTTTCCCACACACCTCCACTTCCTCAAAATCCACGGGACTGAGGATCTTCAGGAGTTCCAATAACATTGCCTAGGTCATCTTTCCTGGGGAAAGAGATACCAGGGGGAAAAAAGCCCACGGCCATCATCACAGCTAACTGTTTCCTTCAAGCCCCACCTCCTGGCTGAAGGTCAACTGGCACAGTCTGTTACAACATCTGAGATAATAATACACCCCCTGAGAAAGGAATAAGAATAATCCTCATGCCACCATACATCTCACAGACTAGTCCATAGACATGCATCAGAGAGCTTCTCCAGAGATGTCAATGACCAGTTCCCCTTAGAATTCAACCCCTGCACTTTCATATTTTAGGATACCTTGAACACACCCTCCCGCAGCAGTCAGATAGTGGTGGTCTCTTAGAGAGAGGGACCCAGGAAAGCAAGAGGACCCACAGTGGTCAGAACAGGGGAAGAAGGAGTGCAAATAAATAGGGGAACACCTCGTAGGTTAAAAGATAAGTAGAAAATACATCACACAAAAAGGACACCCAACAGTAACAACTTTATCTAACTAAAACGACAACAACAACAGATTAAAATTAAAAGAGCAGCATTTGTCCTTACAGATGAGGAAGAGCAGCATAAAAACTCCAGCAGACTGGGCGTGGTGGCTCAAGCCTGTAATCCCAGAACTTTGGTAGGCCAAGGTGAGAGGATTGCTTGAGCCCAGGGGTTTGGGACCAGCCTGGGCAACTTGATGAGGCCTTGTCTCTACAATACATCAAAATAATTAGCTGGGCATGGTGATACGCGCCTGTAGTTTCGGCTCCTTGGAAACCTGAGGCGGAAGGATCGCCTGAGCCCAACAGGTCGATGCTGGGGTGGCTGTGAGCGTGCCACTGCACTCCAGCCTGGGCAACAGAGTGAGACTCCACTAAAACAAAACAAAACAAAACAAAAACAAAACACCGGCAATTCCCAAAGCCTCAATGAGACATAACCCCAAAAGGTCTTCCCAGAGCCTAAGCAATGGAACCCATCCAAAATGACCTTTCCCTGATGACAAACATAGAATTCAGACTATGGGTGGCAAAAGCAACAAGAAGATAGAAGCACAGGCAATGAAAACAGTACAGGAAATAAAAGTTGAACTGACCAAGTTTTTAAAAAGCACTCCAATCTGAACTTCTGGAAATGAAGAATTCTTTCCTAGAATTTCAAAGCACAATGACAAGCCTGAGCAGT
Organism: Carlito syrichta; assembly: GCF_000164805.1. NCBI lineage: Eukaryota > Metazoa > Chordata > Mammalia > Primates > Tarsiidae > Carlito > Carlito syrichta. The sequence goes on from NW_007247120.1 coordinate 107,021, forward strand.
AGAACTGACCAGGCAAAGGAAAGAATCTCAAAGCTTTAGGCTCAAGCTATTGAACTAACCCAGTAAACAGCCTAATGTCACACCTAAGGGGGCTGAAAAGTCGACTAATCCTAGAATTAGTAGAAAAATTAAAATTATGAAAATAAAGTCACAGTTGAATGAAATAGAGTCTAAAATATCATAGAGGATCCATGAGACAAAAAAGCTGGTCAGGTGGTTCTTTGAAAGGATAATTAAGATTGACAGACCTTTGGCCAGATTGACAAAAAACAGAGATAGAGATAGAGAGAAAGAGAGAGAGAGAGAAAGTCTGAATAAGCACAATTAGAATGAAAAAAGTGATTTTGTAACTGACCCTGAAGAAACTCAAAAGATTATCAGAGATTACTGTGAATACCTGTGTGCAGATAAACTAGAAAATCTAGAGGGAATGGAGGAACGCTTGTCATCATCTAACCTCTCAACATTGAAACAGGAAGAAATTGAAACCCTAAACACAACAATAACAATGCAATAAGTTGCCTAAGTTATAAGAAACCTCTCTGCCAAGAGCTCTGGGCTAGATGGTTCTCAGCTGAATTCTGCACGACATATGAGGAAGAGCCGATACCAATCCTACTGAAAGTATTTTAAGCAATTGAGAAGGAAGGAATTCTCTCTAGCCCATTCTGTGAAGTCAATATCATCCTGATACCCCACAGTTGCAAAGACCCAACACAGAAAGAAAACTACAGGCTAATTACCCTGATGAACATATATGCAAATATTTTTTTTTAAATAATTAATCAGTATTTTTTATTATGGTTTTGTGGGGTACAGTTAAGGGTTAGGTGTACAATTACGTTTCATTCAGACACCCTGTTGATAGGTGTTTTCCCAGCCCCAGACAGATATTTGCTACTGTTAATCTCATCCCCCTCCCCCCCATAGTTTCCCAGTACCGTCAGTCATTTTCTTATAGTATTACATTGGATGTTCAAGGTCCATTATATGAGTGAGAACATGTGATATTCTGATCTTTGTTTCTGTGAGAGGTCACTCAGTATTATAGACTCTAGTTCTATCCAGGTTGCTGCGAAATTCATGATTTTGTTCTTTTTTATGGCTATGTAGTATTCCATCGTGTATATGTACCACATTTTTTTAATCCAGTCCTCTTTTGATGGGCAGCATGGTTGTTTCCAGGTTCTTGCTATTGTGAACAACGCTGCGATAAACATACATGTGCAAGTATCTTTTTTATAGAGTGATTTGTGTTCTTCAGGGTATATTCCCAGTAGGGGGATTGCAGGGTCATATGGAAGGTCAATTTTTAGAGCTTTTAGGAATCGCCGCACTGCTTTCCACAGAGGTTGCACTAGTTTACACTCCCACCAGCAGTGTAGAAGTGCTCCCTTTTCACCACACCCTCTCCAGCAGCTGTTATTTTTTGAGTTGTTGATAATTATATGCAAATATTTTTAACCAGTCTGTAGCAAATCACATCCAACAGCACATTTCAGGGATAATCCAGCATAACTAGGTGGGCTTCATTCCTGACTCAAGGCCGATTCAACATACATAAATCAATAAATGTAATATATCACATAAACAGGTATAAACCCATGATTCTCTCATTAGATGCAGCAAAAGCATTTGATAAAGTGCAACATTCCTTTTTGATAAAAATCTTCAAACACCTACACATTGAAGGAACAATTCTCAAAATAAGATCCATCTATGACAAACGGGCAGCCAACATCATACCTAGTGGACAGACGCTGGAAGCATTTCCCCCAAAGAAATGGAACAAGACAGAGATGCCCACTCGCACTCCTATTCAACATAGTGCTAGAAGTCCTAGCCAGAGCAATTAGGTAGGAGAAAGAAATTAGGGATATCTAAATAGAAAAAGAGATAGATTGCCACTGTTTGCAGACGATATGAATCTATCATATACTGTCAAGAGAGTAAAGAGACAGCCCACAGATTAGGCAAAACATATTTGCAAATTATGCGTCTAACCAAGACCTAATATTCATGATCTACAAGGAACTCAAACAAAGTGAAAGGGAAAAAACAAACCAAAAAAAACATTAAAAAGTGGGCAAAGGACATAAACAGACACTTCTCAGAGGAAGACCTACAAGCAGTCAAAGAAACATGAAAAAATGTTCAGCCTCACTAATCATCAGATAAATGCAAATCAAGACTGTAGTGAGATATCACCTAACACGAGTCAGAATGGCTGTCCTTAAAAAGTCAAAGAACAGCATATGTTGGCCTGATTATGGAGCAAAGGGTTGGCGGGAATGGGAGCTAATTTGATCTTTGTGGAAAGCAATTTGGCAATTTCTCAAAGAACTAAAAGTTGAGCTTTCATAAGATCCAGCAATTCCACTTTGGGGAATATTCCCAGAGGAACATATATCACTCTACCAAAAAGCCACCTGCACACATCTGTCCATTGCAACAATATTCACAATAGAAAAAACAAAAATCAGAACCAATCTAGATGCCCATTTAAAGTGGACTGAATAAAGAAAATGTGGTACATAGGCACAATGGAATATTGCACAGCCATAAAGAATAACAAAATCATGTCCTTTGCAGCAACATGGATACAACTGGAAACCATCATACTAAGTAAACTATCATACAAACAAAGAACTGAATAGTACATGTTCGTTCTCACTCATAAGTGGGCCCTGATCAATTTGGTCACATGAAGACAAAGGTGGGAACAACAGAAGCTGGACACAGCTAAAAGAGGGATTCGGAAGGAAGGATAAGGGGAGCACATCAACATACTGGATACCAGGTTCACTATCAGGGAGAGAGAAAGACTACTAGAAGTCCAAACCTCACATGCATACGATTTACTTTTGTAGTAAATTCTCACCTGTATGCTACAACTCTAAAATAAAATAAAATATTAAGAAATAAGAAGAAAAATATAACCTTAAGTATTTTGTTTAATAGAAAATTATCTTTACAGAAATCAGAAAAGCAATACCCACTGACGTTTTGGATTATGTAAGTTTATTATTAGTTAATTACACAGATAATTTTTGGTAACATGTCTACTATATAATCAAATAAATTACATGCTGAAGCTAGCTGTATGTATATCAAATAACTATCAAAATAATGTGAAGTTACCTTTAGAGTCAGTGTGCAGACATTCAGCAGTGAGAGTTACATGTGGAAATGTCACCTATAAAATGAACAAGCATGTCAATCTCCCTCCACCAAAATCATGCAATAGGCAGCACAATATTGATGCTAATTGCTATATGTTTTTCTTTTAGAAGTAAAAATTCTAACCTTTCACTTGACAGATGTTTGGGTAAAATGCCATGTAACATTTTGAAAGCTTATCTGTGCTCTTTGCAGTGGTGTTTATGCTGCCACATGCTCAGGAGCAAACAAACGAAAAGGCAAACAAAAGTAAAATATGGCCTAATTAGCTATTTACAGATAAGCATATAGATAAAAAGCAATTAATTTCAAATATATAAAATATTTAATAGTTTAATTAAATAAAATATCAATCCAGAAAGCACATTTCTAAACATTTGGAACATTTGTGAACAAATGGCATGTAGGTTGGTGAAGCGATTAGTAATTTTAAATAAATAAAATAACTACCTTTTATGAAAACAAATTTATAATTTTAAATGCTCACTATATCCATTTTTGTCATAATTTAGCTACACATGATCATTAATATTATAATCATACTGACAACTGTTTCTAAGAGTTAGCAATATTTTTCCCAAATATCATCTGGCTCCCAAAATTAGGGGAAGGAGAAACATCAGATATTTTATTAGCAGTTTTGGAATGAGAAAAGTAAGTCTCTGTGAAATTAGCTAAATATCCTTCTGGACCAGATAAAAACTAAGGTATTCTGGTAACATTTTCAACTTTATTAATGAACAGCTCACCCCCACTGTACCCCAACTGTTAAGGAAAGATAGATACAAGTAAGTTTGCCAATAATCCCAATAATAGTACTTTATTATGCACTATGATTTGATTTATGAATGCATTATTCAATGAATTTGTTTATTAGTGCTCTTATTAAAAATGTTTGCTGACTTCTCATAAGCCAATTAGCTTTGTTTTTTGCTCTTGTGTCAAAGTTATTCTAAGCACATCCGATAAATGATAAGTGTGTTAAATTTAACAAATATGAAGACAACTGTGAATTTTGATAAATTCATCCACACTTGTATAAGAAAAATAGCATTAATCTAATTTATTCTTTAAGAAAACCCATAAGATATTGGACAACAGTATTGAAACAATAATTCAGTAAGCCTAAATAGTTAAATAACAGAAATAGAAGTAGCAAGTGTTAATAATATTTTTTCCTTTGAAATGTTGTTACAGCATACCAAATCAATGAATTCTTATTTCATTTACCCATAAATTAATTTCTCTTTCCCATTAACTTTTTTTCCAGCAAAATAGTAAAATAAAAAAGAATATTACTCATGCACCTACACCAAGGCTGCTGTTATTCTACCCGGGGGATAAATTATTTACTACAACTGTAACAATGGAAAACAAGAGAAAGTAGTATAAGCAATCAATTGTTTACTGTGGAACTCTAGGGTTTTGGAAAACCAAGAGATTTCTGTGAAAAAGACTTGCTTAGTGAGAAAAAAAATGAAGTCAAACATAGAAATTAATATTGCTTATGTGAGAGGTTGTAAAGTAATAAAAATTTAAGGTGTTGCTGTGGGAAAATTATACAACTTGTTTTTTTATATATTTTCTTTAATATAAATTAAGATATGCTCATAATAGAAAATTTATAAAATAGAAGATATTTAGGATATAACTCCCATCCTACCACTAGAAATAAATATTTATAGTACATCCCTAAAAATGCTTGATGTTTATTTCCTCACTTTTCTTTCTTTCTTTCTTTCTTTCTTTCTTTCTTTCTTTCTTTCTTTCTTTCTTTCTTTCTTTCTTTTTTTTTTTTTTTTTTGAGTTGGAGTCTCACTCTGTTGCCCAGACTGGAGGGCAGTGGCCGCTCCTGGCCACCGCAGCCTCAACCCACTGGGCTCTGGCGATCCTTCCGCCTCAGCCTTCCGAGTAGCCGGAATTACAGGCATACGCTACCATGCCCGGCTGATTTTTTTTTTTTTTTTTTTTTTGATTTATTATAGAGATGAGGTCTAGAACCCGTGGGCTCAGGCAATCCACTCACCTCAGTCTCCCAAAGGCGCGGGATTACAGGCTGAGCCACCAAACCCAGCTACTTATTTTTCTACATACAAATATGTATACACATATTTTAAGAAAGAAAATATTATATACTCTGCTTTTATAATGTTTTAATGTGAATTTTAACTGTTCTCATTTATTTTTATATTAATATTTAAATAGTTTGCTATAATATAGCTGTCATATAATTTATTCATCCAATTTTTTTGTGATTAGGCAGAATGAGCCTTTCAAATATATCCAAATCCTAATCCTTGGAGTCTACTAATATCCTACATTATATAGAAAAAGTGACTTTGCAGGTTTAACTATGGCTACAGACTTTAATTTAGAGAGATTGTCCTGAGTTATCTGAGTGGACCCAATCTAATAGCAAGAGCTTTGACAGAAAAGAATGTTCCTCTGCTGGAGACCAATGAGTTGAGTTGAAGGAGAAGGGGACATTAGGGAGATTTAAAGCTTGAGAAGAAACAGGCTTAGCTGATTTGAAGATGGAGGGGCAACATAGCAAGGAATTTAGGCAGCCGAGAAAGTCTTCCTATTGACAACAAGCAAGGAAATGGCAACTAACTCCTGCAGTCACACACTGAATTTAGACAACAACTTTGACTCTTGAATAAAAGAGACTCCTTGACCCTTGCTCCCTCCTTTAGCAGTGTCTAGTATCTGTTGTTCCCATCTTTGTGTTCATGTGTCCACAGATCAGGGCCTGCTTATGAGTGAGAACATGTGGTAGGTAGTTCTGTTTCTGTGATTCTTTACTTAGTATGATTTCTTGTCTATTGCAATTTCAGGTCCTAAAATTTACATCTCATTTGTTCAGTCAATGAATATGCAAATTTTATTTCTGTTTTTGTAGGTTGTTTTTTCATTTGTTTTACTTTTTTGAGTCCAGGTCTTCGTCATCCAGGCTGGAAAGCAATAGCATGATCACAGTGGCATAAGGCTTACCACAGTCTTGACCTCCTGGTCTTAGGCGATCTTTCTGCCTCAGCCTCCCAAGTAGTTGTGACTACAGGTGCTCGCTGCCAAACCCAGATAATTATTTCATTTGTTATAGAGATGTGATCTTGCTATGTTGCCCGGGCTGGTCTCGAACTCCTGGGTTCAAGTGATCCTCCCACCTTGGTCTACCAAAGTACTGGGATTACAGGTGTGAGCTGCCATGCCTGGCCCTACAAGTTATTCTTTAATGTCACTTGTCAAAGTTCTATTTCTTTCTCTTTCTTGAAAGTTCATTCCACTTTTCTTATTGATTTGTAAGAGCTAAAAGTTCTGTACAGTTATTAAATATGTAGTATTTGCTAGAATGAGAAATTTAAAAGAAGAGTTCATTTTATAAAAGAAAAATGGCATGATACTGAGTTAATAAAAATAAAAAAAATCTGTACAATCAGTAAGATACTACAGTATTCAGCAAATACTACAGTAAGAGACACAAAATAGAAAAAGAAACAAGCAGAACAGTGAAAATGGCCCATTATTCTGTTGCATGAGTGGAAACAACCAAGAATGTAGAAGAACTTAGACGTGAGGAGTCAAGGGCTTGTTAAGGTCTGAAGCGCCATTCCTGGTTCCAGGGGAGGGGAATATAAAATGAATTTTGTAAAAATAATGAAATCATCAAGGGGAGAAATGTGCGTTATCTATTTAAAAAGTTTAAATTGAGTCCATGTATCAAACAACTTATGGATACTGTAGAATTTTGTTTTCTTCTTCCATTGTTTGACCATGATGGTTTGCCTAAAAGCCAAGCAACTAAGTTTCCATGCTGTCTCACTTCTCTCAGCATCAGCACTGCTGCCTGAACATGTTACTTGTTCTGGAAATGGCAGAATTCCTCTCTTGTGGAGATGAGTGGGTTTTGGATTTGAACAAATTTTATAGCACATACCTGCTCATCCTGCTGTCTCTACCCGCATGGTGACTACCTACAGCAGTGCTGGGATGTATGACTTGGAGTTAACACTAAATGGTGTTTTTTTCATCATCTTTGAAATTCAGAAATAAAGAGAATATGCCTGTGATGGTTTTTCCATTTTGCTTGGTAGTACATGAACTGCTGTATTTATAAACTTGGTCTCCCTCCACCAAAAAATTGCTTTTCCTCATATTTTCAAGGTTATAGATTCTTCTAATTTGCTCCAATTTGTTTTCTTCTCCTAGACTTCCTGTCATTTCTTACTACAGTCTGGTAATGGATATTTTGCATGTGTCATTGTATTTATTTTTATCTGATTTTATTTATCTCTACACCTACCCTTTTGTTCTGACTTATTTAAAAAATCTGAACTTTTCACTTATTTCTCTAAGTTTTCTGCTGTATTCTATCTGCTGTTGACTGCACCTACTGTATCTTGACTGTGAAATCACAGTCAAGATTTTTAAAATTTTTTATTATTTTTTCTTTGTGGTCAAGTATTCAAGTTTCATGAATTCACTGTCTCCAAAAATCTTTTTGATATCTGGTCGAATTTTTAGAAAGATTTTCTCCTGTTTATGAATTAATTCCACTTTGCAATATAATATATGCTTTGATTCCTCAATGTGGTCCTGAAATTCTTACATATACTACTATCTTTCAAAATGATACACTTACCTTATTTATCTTCACAGAGGGAGATCATTGAAGGTTAAGACAGGTTCCCTGAGAGACAAAATTTTGATCAAATCCAGATAAAAGTGAGGGCACAGACCTCTGGCACATTTCCTATAGCTACTGATAAAATAAAATATGCAGTCAATACTTTCCACAGTCTACTCTTTTTGCTTCTTCTCTCTACGTATATCATATTTAAATTCTTCTAGGCCTGGTGTGGTGGCTCATGCCTATAATCTCAGGACTTTGGGAAGCAGAGGCAAGAGGAGTGCCTGAGCCCATTGGTTCGAGACCAGCCTGGGCAACATGGTGAAACTTTGTCTCTATAATAAATCAAAAAATTAGCTGGGCGTGGTGACACATGCCTATAGTTCCAGCTACTTGGAAGGCTGAAGCTGAAGGAACACCTAAACCCAGTAGGTAGAGGTTGCAGTGACCGTGAGCATGCCACTGCACTCCAACCTGGGTGACAGAGTGAGACTCTGACTCAAAATATAAATAAATAAATAGAAATAAAAATCTTTCAGAATCTCTTCGTCTTATTCCCAGGGAAGTGACTATGGGGAGTTAAAGATTTAAAAAGTGTCTTCAATCTACTCCCGTCTCACTTGTATCTATAAATCACTGTTATTCAAATGTGTCATTGTTGCTCTTGATGTACAATTTTGTTTTGCTTTGTTTTTCTAAGGATATTTTTTCCAATGACATCCAGCAAGATATGAGTCAAGGGAAGAATACGTGACAACTACATGTCATCACTTCACTTTAAAACTAGGACAAGGTTTTAGACTACGGAGTTCTTCCTTTTTACACATGCATGCATTTAAAACCAGCTATTTAGGTTTCCTTTTTGTAAAAGTTTTTATTCTTAACAGTAACTCTCTGGTGGTGATACACAATGCTACCCAAAGTGTCTAAATTCCTTCTAGTTCGGAGTCTGTGGATCACAAGCAATTCCATAGCTTGCTTGCTCATGAATACCTCCTTAAAGGCATGTAATATTTAAATGTACGATTTATATGCAAATATATTGGAGATGTATTTGAAATTCAAATGCTTTAGTAGATTCTTAGAAAGACCCATGAATCAAGAATCTGTTTACCCCTTTTAGAATATTGTTAATTTATATTTGTTGAAATGGCTGAACCATGAAATGAACTTTTAAACCTCATCATGTTGTTCTCTGACTGCTCTTGCTTCTAACTAGACAGAATTATATCATCTATCTTTCACCAGTCAGTATGAGAAAGATCTCTAGATCTCAATGAACTTGTTGCTGCAAAATCTGAATAGTAAAGTAAAAAGACTGCATGCACCGTATGCAATCTTTTACTTCGCTGGTTGTGAGAGTTACTTGAATCACAATAGTTATAAGCTATTAAGTCCTCCATTACAAATGAAGTTTCTGGTCATATGTACAGGTAGCTTATTTTTAAAAACAGAGTTTTCAACTATTAAAATATGCTCATATAGTGCAGTGCATTATACAAAATTATCTTACATTCTTAAAATTGTTAATTACAACAGAGTAAAGCTTTTTAAAAATAATATTCCAAAGCAAAGCCACTTTAATATTTGTATACAATGAGTATGCTAGTCAGGTATGTACAATTCATGTAAGTGTTCACAAAAATATTTGTATAAATTGAATCTATGGATCACTATCAGTTATTGGAAAAGGAATTCTGTAGCACTCAGCATGTTCTTGAATGGATTCTTGTAACAAAAGAGTTTAAGTACTCCTGTTCCTTATTATACTTTCAGAATATTGCTAATTTATATTTGTATAAATGGCTGAGCAGTACAATAAATATAAAATCCATCAGTTTCTGTCCCCTCTCTGATCTCTATCCTCTGATCATGTTATTTAGAGAAGAGAAAATGGATAACCTCAACTCATCTGATTATTACAACCAATATGTTTCTGAATTTAATCTGTATTTTTCTGAGAAGAGTTGACCAATATTTAAATAAACACTCACATAGCTAAATTCTTTTTGTGTAACCCTGTATTATGATTGTCATATATTAAACATATACTACATTAGCCGTTTTTGGTGAGAAATAAATATACATCACTCACTACTATAGTTGGACTTAAGTCTTTCAATGTTTAATTAAAATATTATAAATCATCCCATTCTATTTTAGTATTAGCAACTTGTAAATGACCATGGCATTTTTTTCTGCATATTCTTCTCTTATCTTTGCTAGAAACAAGTGATTCTGATTCGGACCGCTCTGGATACTCTTTACAAATCTGAGTTTAGAGACTAGGTTTCAGTAGCTCATCCATCCATGGTAATTCAGCCATGGTAATTTTAAAGATGTTTTATTCTGGTGATTCATTCTATTTAACATTGAACATAATTACAAAAATATCACTCATTAAGAACAGAAATTATTTTATTGAATGTGTACTTGTTTGTGTACATTTTTTGGGGGGGGAACTAAACAAGGGTGCTGTACCTAAAACAAAAGTATGCTATTTTGACGGCGACAGACAATACCTGTTTAACAGTACTTGGTTTTCAATGGAACTGCTCTGAATTTTTAAAAGATAAGAGGAAATAATATGCCTAGCTCACTGAAAAGAGGAATTTACATAAGCAGAACATAATTATCCAAGTAAGACCTTGTCTCTGAAACTTGGGTGGGTTAATGATTATGATGATAATTAAAATGCAGAGGATTTGTAGAGCACTTATTTGCTTTCTGAAGAGCTCAGTGTACTTCTATTTTCTTCTCATTGATCTCTGTGCAAGAGCTATATAACAGGCTGTTTAAATACCTCAGAATAATGGAAAGAAATGTGTGGCTTGTTATAACCATAAATTATTATAAGCTTTTGGTTTTTGCCTCACCTGAAAGGCAGGACCTCCTGTGACACAGCTTTCAAAACATCATTTTGGGTCATCGTTGCCAAACTGACTCTAAGGAAAGAGTGCCACCTACTGAATCACATTTCCCGGGTTCCCTCCAGGGCTGGTCTCCCAGCTTTAGAATTGTCCTAACGTACTTAACAGTAAGAAATAATGGGATTACTGCTCCATGCATGAAATAATTATATTATCCGTTTCTAACTTCAGCCACTTCATGTTAACAGTACAGCAGTAACCTTCATCAATTAACTATTTCATTCATAAACCTTTTATTTGCTTTAAAAAGTAATATAAAAAGATCAAACAAACCTAATGTTCTTATGAGGTAAATTTCTCAAATGCCCGAACTCGCTCTTGACTGTCAAAGTGACCACAAGGAGGAGCCAGCATGTAACTTCTCATGGGGCAGGAGGGTTGAGGTTGTTTAATTAATTGAACCCTTTTGTTTCTGGCTGACAAATCTGAAGAAGATCTAAATATGTCTTTTGAAATGTATGAAGCTCATGATAATTATTCTCAGAATTACATTTTGCACAATGTAATCTAATACTCCTTAATATGTTGCAACGAACACATCAGATATAGTGTAACATATATATTTTGGTCAGACAGTTCATTTTTATTTATGAACTATTTTATCTATACACACACAATTTATTCTAACTACACTAAATTACATTCCATTGTAAAAATTAAATATAAAAACCTTAAATTATGTTTTAAATCTGTCTTAGTACTTCAGTATGTATATCCTGAAATGTGTGTCGCTATACAAGAGTTAATTCTTGGTTACTAATTTACGAATATTTATTTCTCACTTACAGGCTTAGGAATGTATGTAAAATATATACATACCAGTGGTAAATGTAGTGCACTTATTGTATTAATTACATATTGATTACAAATTTTATAACTTTCATGCCTTTGTAGAGCTAATCCTGTGACTTTATTTTGAGTGTTCATTGGTAACACACTTACTAAACTAGGGAGGGTGCCAAAGAAATGTATACACATTTTAAGAGATGTTATCTATGTAGTACTTTTCGAAGTTGAATTGAATTATAGTGGCAATGTGTAATTGAAGAAATCTTTTTTTATCGGTAGATATTATTGAGAATTACAATTTTAGTACAGCTTTTCCTTTCCTACAATGTATTTACTCTTTTGGTACACTCTGTTTATGTATATGTTATCATATAATCACATATCCTAAAACATACATAACATAGAAGAAAATTAAAATATATTATTTCTTGGTCTAAATTTTTTTCTAGTAGAAAATTTCACAATTTTCATAAAAATTAGAAAAAATTAATATTCAATTTAAAATGTTGTTTATAGAGGCATTTTACACTTTTTCTTACATTGTTGTTACATAGGAACGTTCTCAAAAATTTTCTAAATTATGAAACAATTTTCCAGAATCTAAAAAATTCTGGTTAAGTTCAATTGCTTATTTATTTATCTTGCTTTTATTATAATTCATATACATATAAATAAGGATAAAATATATTTAGTAGTTAGTAGTGTGGCTTTCTCATTTGTTAAAAGGTAAAGCTTCAATAAAAAGTCAGCTGATGGTCAATGGCTATGTATCAGAAATGAGTCACAAATATCACTAAAAGACAATGAGAACTAGGGGAACTAGTTATGAATGAGATGTTATCATTCATTTGATAATTTAAATGTGCTGTGAAAACTTTGATATGTATTATATCCCAAACAGTTTTTCCCCATTAAATTTATATGTGAAAGTTCTCTGTTAACAAATAAAAATATATGAAACCAGGTAATGAAATAATGGTAAATATGACAGAGGAGGAAATAGTGGAAAGAACATTTTTTATTCATATAAGCAATGGTTGTGTTGAAAGTACTGGTGTTAAAAATGTATCTTAAGAACTGCATTTTATTAAATGCAAGAATACAGCAAGCAGGACAAGTCGCTAAAGAACGTTAAAACTGCTGCCTTTATGACTGCATATGTAAACTCTTAGAACCATAGCTACAACTAGTAAATATGTATTTTTAAGAGTCTCTCCAAGGCAAAATTAAATAATGTAAATTACATAAAATAGCATCATTAAGATTATTCCTTTGTAATAGTGCTATTAATTCAATTATTGAAATGATATAGCAGTATTAATCATTTTTAACAAACTATAAAAATAGACTTTTAATAATTATTTCTTTCAAGTCGTTCCAAACTAATCAATTTATCTTTAAAATTCATCTAAACTCGCATAATATTTTATTCATAAGACAGATGTTATGTTTATATGTCTTTCCAAATACTTTTGCTCAGTATGTACACATATTTTGAATAACTCACATGATATTTATATGTTCAATGCAAATTAATTTAAAAGATAGAATATAATTTGATTTAAGGTTGAGATTATCATTTGTAATTATAAATAATGATTATCAATCAGCTTCTTCTTGAGAAATGTGAGACTGTTGATATCTTCAGCTATGCACAACACTAGATTCTTCTAGATTCCTAAATTTGAGGTTATATGTTCATAGCTTTCTATGGTACAATGAAATCGATAATATTTTGAATTGTTTAACCATATCTTTCTTTTTAAAATTAAGTTAAATGTGTTGAATATAAGTCTATTTTGACTGAAGTATCAGTTGATTCTGTTTCCCTTTAAAATAAAATAGGCATGGTACATAAAGAATAAAAATAATTGGTATTTGCCAAAAGCATGGCAGTTCTTTTTATATACACTAGGGGGCGATGTGACATAATTACTCTGGAGGGGTTGTAAGCAAATTTATGTTTATGAGGATGCATTTTCATGTCATTGGGTCTTTTCTTAGACACTGTGTTTTTAATTTTCCCTCATTGGCATAGAAGCTCATATCACTGAGGCAAATCAATAAACCCCTTCCTTGGAATCTTTTTCATTTTGTTTTTGCTTTGTGGTAACCTCAGGGATATAATGCAAAAAAGCCATAGATTTGTTTTATTAAAATTAATGTGTAATAAATGAATGTGTAATCATTCTCTATTTAAGTTAGCTGCTGTTTTTAAAGCCATAAAGCCTCAGCTTGCAGGGTACACGTGCTGGGAGAAAGGCACTAACCTCAAAGAAACATAATGCTGAGGTTTCCAAGGCTGCATGGTTAAGCAACCACTCAAACAACTCAGATTTCGACAAAGCGCTAGCTCCCCTCTTCAGAAACAGTAATATATGCATGACAAACTACCTATTTAGAAAATACAAATACACTTTAAGGTTTGAAGGTAAGGATCTCCTCTTTGGATTTTTAAACTGTTAAAGTCTCTTAAAGGGATGCTAAATTTTTGATGCAGATCAGACTGCAAATTCAGACTATAGGTTATCTCATCAAATCCTCCAGGAAATAAAAAGCTCCTTTACCTGAATCTTTAAGCAATTATCCCAACGACTATCTTCAGAACTTTCTTGTAAATTGGCTTGGATTTGATTGTCTTTGAATCCTGAACGATGCATGTTACAGACTTGTATGTTAGTAATTCACAATTTATAAATGGCAACTTAACTTCGGTATTTATGAATTGCAATCAATATTCTAGCAATCAAAACACTCACCTTTTCTATTTCAATACTTCAATTTTCTCTTTCGTTCTTAACTCTTTCCCGGAATGGCTGGATGACAGACAAACCAGTCTTCACTTGTGGATTTTGGTGATAATAGTTGGGAAGAAAGAGTCTCTGTGATTCCTAACTGAAGTTGGAGAAAAAGCAGAGGAATCAGGAGTGGTGTGTGGGTGCGTGTGTGTGTGTGTGTGTGCGTGTGTGTGTGTGTGTGTGTGTGTGTGGCGTGCTGCTTACAAAACAGGAATCGGCTCTCTTACCGCTCTGCTTTCATGTTTTATAGTTCAGTTTCTGTGCCTAGGTGCTTTGGCAGATGTGATTATCAATGGCTATTGCTCTCAAGGAGATGACATTAAAATTGCCGTGTGAACTTGAACAACAAGAATAACACTTACACTGTGGTGTGGGGAGGGGTGTCCTCTTTACCTTGAACCTGGCCTGACACGCTGGGGCGGGGGTGTGGGGCGGATGAACGGGGGAGAGCCCTAATGCAGATTTCAGCTTTAACAAGCAACAAAAGCTTGTACGACAGTGAGTCTCTCTCCTTAGAGCAGAGGCTCTTTTCCTCTGGGAAGACTCGGCCTCTCTCTCGATGGGCGTCTGCTTTTCTTCCGAAACACTTCCATAATTAAGTGACTTTCCTCGCATGGGTGCCCGGGGGACAGCTGATTTTTCTCTGCGAGGGTGAAGAAAGTTGCCTGTCGATGGCTGCTGCTGGCGGCGTGTTTGCAGCAGCGCTGCAGAAGCGGGCTCGCCAGCGCCCGCGAACTCGCACCCCCTGGGCCGAAACGCACGTCTCAGCCCGCGGAGAC